>NC_059198.1:62715665-62880665 GCF_020615455.1 Coregonus clupeaformis | reverse complement strand
CTAACATGACTACAGGAGGCTGTGTTATTACCTAACAGGCTCTAACATGACTACAGGAGGTTGTGTTATTACCTAACAGGCTCTAACATGACTACAGGAGGCTGTGTTATTACCTAACAGGCTCTAACATGACTACAGGAGGCTGTGTTATTACCTAACAGGCTCTAACATGACTACAGGAGGTTGTGTTATTACATAACAGACTCTAACATGACTACAGGAGGCTGTGTTATTACCTAACAGGCTCTAACATGACTACAGGAGGCTGTGTTATTACCTAACAGGCTCTAACATGACTACAGGAGGCTGTGTTATTACCTGACAGGCTCTAACATGACTACAGGAGGCTGTGTTATTACCTGACAGGCTCTAACATGACTACAGTAGGCTGTGTTATTACCTAACAGGCTCTAACATGACTACAGGAGGCTGTGTTATTACCTAACAGGCTCTAACATGACTACAGGAGGCTGTGTTATTACCTAACAGGCTCTAACATGACTACAGGAGGCTGTGTTGTTACCTAACAGGCTCTAACATGACTACAGGAGGTTGTGTTATTACCTGACAGGCTCTAACATGACTACAGGAGGCTGTGTTATTACCTAACAGGCTCTAACAAGACTACAGGAGGTTGTGTTATTACCTAACAGACTCTAACATGACTACAGGAGGCTGTGTTATTACCTAACAGGCTCTAACATGACTACAGGAGGTTGTGTTATTACCTAACAGGCTCTAACATGACTACAGGAGGTTGTGTTATTACCTAAAAGGCTCTAACATGACTACAGGAGGCTGTGTTATTACCTAACAGACTCTAACATGACTACAGGAGGTTGTGTTATTACCTAACAGGCTCTAACATGACTACAGGAGGTTGTGTTATTACCTAACAGGCTCTAACATGACTACAGGAGGTTGTGTTATTACCTAACAGGCTCTAACATGACAACAGGATGTTGTGTTGTTACCTAACAGGCTCTAACATGACTACAGGAGGTTGTGTTATTACCTAACAGGCTCTAACATGACTACAGGAGGTTGTGTTGTTACCTAACAGGCTCTAACATGACTACAGGAGGTTGTGTTATTACCTAACAGGCTCTAACATGACTACAGGAGGTTGTGTTATTACCTAACAGGCTCTAACATGACTACAGGAGGTTGTGTTATTACCTAACAGGCTCTAACATGACTACAGGAGGCTGTGTTATTACCTAACAGGCTCTAACATGACTACAGGAGGTTGTGTTATTACCTAACAGGCCCTAACATGACTACAGGAGGCTGTGTTATTACCTAACAGGCTCTAACATGACTACAGGAGGCTGTGTTATTACCTAATAGACTCTAACATGACTACAGGAGGTTGTGTTATTACCTAACAGGCTCTAACATGACTACAGGAGGCTGTGTTATTACCTAACAGGCTCTAACATGACTACAGGAGGCTGTGTTATTACCTAACAGGCTCTAACATGACTACAGGAGGTTGTGTTATTACCTAACAGGCTCTAACATGACTACAGGAGGCTGTGTTGTTACCTAACAGGCTCTAACATGACTACAGGAGGCTGTGTTATTACCTAACAGGCTCTAACATGACTACAGGAGGTTGTGTTATTACATAACAGACTCTAACATGACTACAGGAGGCTGTGTTATTACCTAACAGGCTCTAACATGACTACAGGAGGCTGTGTTATTACCTAACAGGCTCTAACATGACTACAGGAGGCTGTGTTATTACCTGACAGGCTCTAACATGACTACAGGAGGCTGTGTTATTACCTGACAGGCTCTAACATGACTACAGTAGGCTGTGTTATTACCCTAACAGGCTCTAACATGACTACAGGAGGCTGTGTTATTACCTAACAGGCTCTAACATGACTACAGGAGGCTGTGTTATTACCTAACAGGCTCTAACATGACTACAGGAGGCTGTGTTGTTACCTAACAGGCTCTAACATGACTACAGGAGGTTGTGTTATTACCTGACAGGCTCTAACATGACTACAGGAGGCTGTGTTATTACCTAACAGGCTCTAACAAGACTACAGGAGGTTGTGTTATTACCTAACAGACTCTAACATGACTACAGGAGGCTGTGTTATTACCTAACAGGCTCTAACATGACTACAGGAGGTTGTGTTATTACCTAACAGGCTCTAACATGACTACAGGAGGTTGTGTTATTACCTAAAAGGCTCTAACATGACTACAGGAGGCTGTGTTATTACCTAACAGACTCTAACATGACTACAGGAGGTTGTGTTATTACCTAACAGGCTCTAACATGACTACAGGAGGTTGTGTTATTACCTAACAGGCTCTAACATGACTACAGGAGGTTGTGTTATTACCTAACAGGCTCTAACATGACAACAGGATGTTGTGTTGTTACCTAACAGGCTCTAACATGACTACAGGAGGTTGTGTTATTACCTAACAGGCTCTAACATGACTACAGGAGGTTGTGTTGTTACCTAACAGGCTCTAACATGACTACAGGAGGTTGTGTTATTACCTAACAGGCTCTAACATGACTACAGGAGGTTGTGTTATTACCTAACAGGCTCTAACATGACTACAGGAGGTTGTGTTATTACCTAACAGGCTCTAACATGACTACAGGAGGCTGTGTTATTACCTAACAGGCTCTAACATGACTACAGGAGGTTGTGTTATTACCTAACAGGCCCTAACATGACTACAGGAGGCTGTGTTATTACCTAACAGGCTCTAACATGACTACAGGAGGATGTGTTATTACCCTAATAGACTCTAACATGACTACAGGAGGTTGTGTTATTACCTAACAGGCTCTAACATGACTACAGGAGGCTGTGTTATTACCTAACAGGCTCTAACATGACTACAGGAGGCTGTGTTATTACCTAACAGGCTCTAACATGACTACAGGAGGTTGTGTTATTACCTAACAGGCTCTAACATGACTACAGGAGGATGTGTTGTTACCTAACAGGCTCTAACATGACTACAGGAGGCTGTGTTATTACCTAACAGGCTCTAACATGACTACAGGAGGCTGTGTTATTACCTAACAGGCTCTAACATGACTACATGAGGTTGTGTTATTACCTAACAGGCTCTAACATGACTACAGGAGGCTGTGTTGTTACCTAACAGGCTCTAACATGACTACAGGAGGCTGTGTTATTACCTAACAGGCTCTAACATGACTACAGGAGGTTGTGTTATTACCTAACAGGCTCTAACATGACTACAGGAGGCTGTGTTGTTACCTAACAGGCTCTAACATGACTACAGGAGGTTGTGTTATTACCTAACAGGCTCTAACATGACTACAGGAGGCTGTGTTATTACCTAACAGGCTCTAACATGACTACAGGAGGTTGTGTTATTACCTAACATGCTCTAACATGACTACAGGAGGCTGTGTTATTACCTAACAGGATCTAACATGACTACAGGAGGCTGTGTTGTTACCTAACAGGCTCTAACATGACTACAGGAGGCTATGTTATTACCTAACAGGCTCTAACATGACTACATGAGGCTGTGTTGTTACCTAACAGGCTCTAACATGACTACAGGAGGCTGTGTTGTTACCTAACAGGCTCTAACATGACTACAGGAGGCTGTGTTGTTACCTAACAGGCTCTAACATGACTACAGGAGGCTGTGTTGTTACCTAACAGGCTCTAACATGACTACAGGAGGCTGTGTTATTACCTAACAGGCTCTAACATGACTATAGGAGGCTGTGTTGTTACCTAACAGGCTCTAACATGACTACAGGAGGCTGTGTTGTTACCTAACAGGCTCTAACATGACTACAGGAGGCTGTGTTGTTACCTAACAGGCTCTAACATGACTACAGGAGGCTGTGTTGTTACCTAACAGGCTCTAACATGACTACAGGAGGCTGTGTTGTTACCTAACAGGCTCTAACATGACTACAGGAGGTTGTGTTATTACCTAACATGACTATTTAAGTTTCCAGTTTGACTGACATGTCTAATGAACACATCGGAGATCTGTTATTGGAAATTATCTGTCTAGACTAAGGAGATAAACAGCCGAACACATAATATACATTTTATATTTTATTTTATTTTATTTCACCTTTATTTAACCAGGTAAGCCAGTTGAGAACAAGTTCTCATTTACAACTGCGACCTGGCCAAGATAAAGCAAAGCAGTGCGATAAAAACAACAACACAGTTACATATGGGGTAAACAAAACATAAAGTCAAAAATACAACAGAAAATATCTATACAGTGTGTGCAAATGTAGCAAATTATGGAGGTAAGGCAATAAATAGGCCATAGTGCAAAATAGTTACAATTTCGTATTAACACTGGAATGATAGATGTGCAAAAGATGATGTGCAAATAGAGATACTGGGGTGCAAATTAGCAAAATAAATAACAATATGGGGATGACGTAGTGGGGTGGGCTAATTTCAGAATGGCTGTGTACAGGTGCAGTGATCGGTAAGCTGCTCTGACAACTGGCGCCTAAAGTTAGTGAGGGAGAAGAGTCTCCAGCTTCAGAGATTTTTGCAGTTCGTTCCAGTCATTGGCAGCAGAGAACTGGAAGGAATGGCGGCCAAAGGAGGTGTTGGCTTTGGGGATGACCAGTGAGATATACCTGCTGGAGCGCAGACTATGGGTGGGTGTTGCTATGGTGACCAGTGAGCTAAGATAAGACGGGGATTTGCCTAGCAGTGATTTATAGATGACCTGGAGACAGTGGGTTTGGCGACGAATATGTAGTGAGGGCTAGCCAACAAGAGCGTACAGGTCACAATGGTGGGTAGTATATGGGGCTTTGGTGACAAAACGTATGGCACTGTGATAGACTACATCCAATTTGCTGAGTAGAGTGTTGGAGGCTATTTTGTAAATGACATTGCCGAAGTCAAGGATCCGTAGGATAGTCAGTTTTACGAGGGCATGTTTGGCAGCATGAGTGAAGGAGGCTTTGTTGCGAAATAGGATGCCGATTCTAGATCTAACTTTTGATTGGAGATGCTTAATGTGAGTCTGGAAGGAGAGTTTACAGTCTAACCAGACACCTAGGTATTTGTAGTTTTCCACATACTCTAGGTCAGACCCAAGCAGCGTTCGGTTGAAGAGCATGCATTTAGTTTTACTAGTGTTTAAGAGCAGTTGGAGGCTACGGAAGGAGTGTTGTATGGCGTTGAAGCTCGTTTGAAGGTTTGTAAACACAGTGTCCAATGAAGGGCCAGATGTATACAAAATGGTGTCGTCCGCATAGAGGTGGATCCGAGCGTCACCCCCATAGAGACTGGTGAGAACAGCCAAACACATAATAGAACGGTGAGAACAGCTGAACACATAATAGAACGGTGAGAACAGCCGAACACATAATAGAACGGTGAGAACAGCTGAACACATAATAGAACGGTGAGAACAGCTGAACACATAATAGAACGGTGAGAACAGCTGGACACATAATAGAACGGTGAGAACAGCCGGACACATAACAGAATGGCGAGAACAGCCAAACACATAATAGAACGGTGAGAACAGCCGGACACATAACAGAATGGCGAGAACAGCCGAACACATTTGATCAAAGGTGCTTGGAGATTTAACACTGAATATCCTGTACTTCACCACTCCACTGTCCATTCCACTATCTATTTAGACATCTTCTACTGAACATGTTTCACTCCATGCCCTGTATACGTCCCAAATGGCACCCTATCCCCTACTTCTGACCAGAGCCCATTGGAACACACTCCTAGTCTCATTTGGGAGTTTCTCCATATGCTGGGTAGACTAGGTAGTGAACCCACTTCTCCCTCTGGTTGAGGATGCGTAGGGGGAATATAATTCTGTGTAAATGTCTAAAGTCTTCACGTCAGTTATGACATGCTGCTGGAACAAGGAGATCAATTATAGATGATTAAACAAGAGGTGGATTCTGAGAAGTCTCTCCTGTCTGTCTGATGCAGTCAATTAATCCCAATAAAACGAAAGTATAAAAGAAAGCAGCTGCTGTCTGTCTGTCTGTCTGTCTGTGGTCCTGCCTGCCTGCCTGTCTGCCTGCCTGCCTGCCTGCCTGCCTGCCTGCCTGCCTGCCTGCCTGCCTGCCTGTCTGTCTGTCTGTCTGTCTGTCTGTCTGTCTGTCTGTCTGTCTGTCTGTCTGTCTGTCTGTGTCTGTCTGTCTGTCTCTGTCTGTCTGTCTGTCTGTCTGTCTGTCTGTCTGTCTGTCTGTCTCTGTCTGTCTGTCTGTCTGTCTGTCTCTCTCTCTCTCTCTCTCTCTCTCTCTCTCTCTCTCTCTCTCTCTCTCTCTCTCTCTCTCTCTCTCTCTCTCTCTCTCTATCTGTCTGTCTGTCTGTCTGTCTGTCTGTCTGTCTGTCTCTCTGTCTGGTGGGATAAATTCATCTGAAGACCTTTCTGCGATGGGCCTAAGCGCACAAACACACAAACACACACTGATGTGACGATGCATACAAAACACACGAACACACACATGCACACGAACACACACACGCACACGAACACACACACACGAACACACACACACACACACATACACACACACACACACAGACACACACAGACACACAGACACACACACAGACACGGTTATACACACACAGTGGCATACTGTCAATCAAAGCAGGTCATAAATAGAGGGCTTTTGTCCATCAGGTCTAATTGTCTCCCCTGCTGCCTGCTGCTCTCTCTACCTTTCAATCATCCCTGCCTCCCAACACACCCACACACACACACACACACACACACACACACACACACATTCACACACACACATTCACACACACACACACACACACACACACACACACACACACACACACACACACACACACACACACACACACACACACACACACACACACACACACACACACACACACACCCTGCTGCCTGCTGCTCTGCCTGCATCTCTCTATCCTTCAATCATCCCTGCATGCCTGCTGCAGAGTCAACACACACAGCCTGAATAAGAACAGCCTGAATAAGAACAGCATTGATCAGTGTGAGCACTGAGTATCAGACAGCTGTACGTAGGTTCATCAGTAATTCTGCTCAAACACCAGACGGGGAGGATTGATAAACCATCGTAGTTATTGAACCTATCCTAAAGCTACCCACAGCAGCTCTCCAGTGAAAAGTGAAGGATATTGCTTCTGCAGTTCAGTGTTCAGACAAACAGGTAGATCTACGTCATACCACGGTTCAAATACAAAGAGGGAAAGAGGGGGTTTAAACTGGTATTTCAACCTTAGTCTAGTACAGTACGTACACACACACACACACACACACACAAGTACACCCCCCCACACACACACACACACACACAAATGACCTGCCCCCCCACCCCATCCCTCCCAGCCCTCTCACACAAAATAACATTAGGTACATATAGATAAAGCTGAATTTACATGCGACTGCTGGCGGGTATCTTGCGTCCGTCCCTGAACCAGGTAATCTGTGGTCGTGGGAAGCTGTGGATGCGTGGAGCCTGGATTAGAGCAGCCTCTCCCTGGGACACAGTCTGGGAACGCTCCCCCTCCACAAAATCACCCATATCTGGGGGAGGAGGGAGAGGGGGGAGGGAGGGAGAGGGGGGTGGGATAAGGGGGAGGTAGAGAGAGGGGGAGGAGAGAGGGGAAGAGGTAGGGAAGAGAGAAGGAAAGCGGGAGAGAGGGATAGAAAGTCATCAGGAAAGAACTTGAGAAATAAATAGAGAGAGAGAAAGAGAGAGAGGAGCAAGAGAGAGAGAGAGAGAGGAGAGAGAGCGAGAGAGAGAGGAGAGAGAGAGACAGGAGAGACAGAGAGAGAGACAGAGAGAGAGAGATAGAGAGAGATAGAGAGAGAGAGGGGGGAGAGAGAGAGAGAGCGAGAGAGAGAGAGAGAGAGAGAGAGAGAGAGAGAGAGAGGGAGAGAGAGATAGAGAGAGAGACAGGAGAGAGAGAGAGAGAGAGACAGAGAGAGACAGAGAGAGCGAGAGAGAGAGAGAGAGAGAGAGAGAGAGAGAGAGAGAGAGAGAGAGAGAGAGAGAGAGAGAGAGAGAGAGAGAGAGAGAGAGAGAGAGAGAGAGAGAGAGAGAGAGAGAGAGAGAGACATATATATCAACGAATTGGCGAGGGCACTAGAACAGTCTGCAGCACCCGGCCTCACCCTACTAGAATCTGAAGTCAAACGTTTACTGTTTGCTGATGATCTGGTGCTTCTGTCCCCAACCAAGGAGGGCCTACAGCAGCACCTAGATCTTCTGCACAGATTCTGTCAGACCTGGGCCCTGACAGTTAATCTCAGTAAGACAAAAATAATGGTGTTCCAAAAAAGGTCCAGTTGCCAGGACCTAAATACAAATTCCATCTAGACACCGTTGCCCTAGAGCACACAAGAAACGATACATACCTCGGCTTAAACATCAGCGCCACAGGTAATTTCCACAAAGGGCCTTCTATGCCATCAAAAGGAACATAAAATTCGACATACCAATTAGGATCTGGCAAAAAATACTTGAATCAGTTATAGAACCCATTGATCACCAACCAAGAATTCACAAAATGGGACAAACACCAAATTGAAACTCTGCATACAGAATTCTACAAAAATATCCTCCGTGTACAACGTAAAACACCAAATAATGCATGCAGAGCAGAATTAGGCCGATACCCACTAATGATCAAAATCCAGAAAAGAGCTGTTAAATTCTACAACCACCTAAAAGGAAGCGATTCCCAAACCTTCCATAACAAAGGCATTCCCTACAGAGAGATGAACATTGAGAAGAGTCCCTTAAGCAAGCTGGTCCTGGGGCTCTGTTCACAAACACAAACAGACCCCACAGAGCCCCAGGACAGCAACACAATTAGACCCAACCAAATCATGAGAAAACAAAAAGAGAATTACTTGACACATTGGAAAGAATTTACAAACAAAACAGAGCAAACTAGAATGCTATTTGGCTGGAACAGAGTACACAGTGGCAGAATACCTGACCACTGTGACTGACTCAAAATTAAGGAAATCTTTGACTATGTACAGACTCAGTGAGCATAGCCTTGCTATTGAGAAAGGCCGCTGTAGGCAGACCTGGCCCACAGAATGAGGTGGAAACTGAGCTGCACTTCCTAACTTCCTGCCAAATGATTTGTGACCTGTTGCCACAAGAAAAGGGCAACCAGTGAAGAACAAACGACACACAACTAATCTTCTCCTTTCCCCCTTCTGATAACCAGGTGGCGAATCGCATTTCTGCATGTCTGGCAGACATATCAGTGTGGATGACGGATCACCACCTCAAGCTGAACCTCGGCAAGACGGAGCTGCTCTTCCTCCCGGGGAAGGACTGCCCGTTCCATGATCTCGCCATCACTGTTGACAACTCCGTTGTGTCCTCCTCCCAGAGTGCAAAGAGCCTTGGCGTGACCCTGGACAACACCCTATCGTTCTCCGCTAACATCAAGGCGGTGACCCGATCCTGTAGGTTCATGCTCTACAACATTCGGAGAGTACGACCCTGCCTTAAACAGGAAGCGGCACAGGTCCTAATCCAGGCACTTGTCATCTCCCGTCTGGATTACTGCAACTCGCTGTTGGCTGGGTTCCCTGCCTGTGCCATTAAACCCCTACAAGTCATCCAGAATGCCGCAGCCCGTCTGGTGTTCAACCTTCCTAAGTTCTCTCACGTCACCCCGCTCCTCCGCACACTCCACTGGCTTCCAGTTGAAGCTTGCGTCTGCTACAAGACCATGGTGCTTGCCTACGGAGCTGTGAGGGGAACGGCACCTCCGTACCTTCAGGCTCTGATCAGTCCCTACACCCAAACGAGGGCATTGCGTTCATCCACCTCTGGCCTGCTGGCCCCCCTACCTCTGCGGAAGCACAGTTCCCGCTCAGCCCAGTCAAAACTGTTCGCTGCTCTGGCACCCCAATGGTGGAACAAGCTCCCTCACTCACCACCTTCCGGAGACACTTGAAACCCCACCTCTTTAAGGAATACCTGGGATAGGATAAAGTAATCCTTCTACCCCCCCTTACCCCCCAAAAAAAAAAAAAAAAAAAAAAACATATTGTAAAGTGGTTATCCCACTGGCTATAAGGTGAATGCACCAATTTGTAAGTCGCTCTGGATAAGAGCGTCTGCTAAATGACGTAAATGTAAAAACAAACACCATTTTAAATACAACCTATATTGATATTTTTATTTTTAATTTTTTTGTACTTTAAGTATAATGCACATCATTATAACACCGTATATAGACATAATATGACATTTGGAATGTCTCTATTCTTTTGTGAGTGTAATGTTTACTGTTTTATATTGTTTATTTCACTTTTGTTTATTATCTATGTCACTTGCTTTGGCAATGTTAACATACTTTTCCCATGCCAATAAAGCCCTTAAATTGAATTGAATTGAATTGGAATTGAATTGAAATTAAATTGAATTGAAAGAAAGAGAGAGAGAGGGTGAAAAACCACAGTGTGCCATCACAGCTGCAATATTTGTGACCTGTTGCCACAAGAAAAGGGCAACCAGTGAAGAACAAACACCATTGTAAATACAACCCATATTTATGTTTATTTATTTTCCCATTTGTACTTTAACTATTTGCACATTGTTACAACACTGTATTTACAGTGGGGAAAAAAAGTATTTAGTCAGCCACCAATTGTGCAAGTTCTCCCACTTAAAAAGATGAGAGAGGCCTGTAATTTTCATCATAGGTACACGTCAACTATGACAGACAAAATGAGAAAAAAAAATCCAGAAAATCACATTGTAGGATTTTTAATGAATTTATTTGCAAATTATGGTGGAAAATAAGTATTTGGTCAATAACAAAAGTTTCTCAATACTTTGTTATATACCCTTTGTTGGCAATGACACAGGTCAAACGTTTTCTGTAAGTCTTCACAAGGTTTTCACACACTGTTGCTGGTATTTTGGCCCATTCCTCCATGCAGATCTCCTCTAGAGCAGTGATGTTTTGGGGCTGTCGCTGGGCAACATGGACTTTCAACTCCCTCCAAAGATTTTCTATGGGGTTGAGATCTGGAGACTGGCTAGGCCACTCCAGGACCTTGAAATGCTTCTTACGAAGCCACTCCTTCGTTGCCCGGGCAGTGTGTTTGGGATCATTGTCATGCTGAAAGACCCAGCCACGTTTCATCTTCAATGCCCTTGCTGATGGAAGGAGGTTTTCACTCAAAATCTCACGATACATGGCCCCATTCATTCTTTCCTTTACACGGATCAGTCGTCCTGGTCCCTTTGCAGAAAAACAGCCCCAAAGCATGATGTTTCCACCCCCATGCTTCACAGTAGGTATGGTGTTCTTTGGATGCAACTCAGCATTCCAAACATGACGAGTTGAGTTTTTACCAAAAAGTTATATTTTGGTTTCATCTGACCATATGACATTCTCCCAATCCTCTTCTGGTTCATCCAAATGCACTCTAGAAAACTTCAGACGGGCCTGGACATGTACTGGCTTAAGCAGGGGGACACGTCTGGCACTGCAGGATTTGAGTCCTTGGCGGCGTAGTGTGTTACTGATGGTAGGCTTTGTTACTTTGGTCCCAGCTCTCTGCAGGTCATTCACTAGGTCCCCCCGTGTGGTTCTGGGATTTTTGCTCACCGTTCTTGTGATCATTTTGACCCCACGGGGTGAGATCTTGCGTGGAGCCCCAGATTGAGGGAGATTATCAGTGGTCTTGTATGTCTTCCATTTCCTAATAATTGCTCCCACAATTGATTTCTTCAAACCAAGCTGCTTACCTATTGCAGATTCAGTCTTCCCAGCCTGGTGCAGGTCTACAATTTTGTTTCTGGTGTCCTTTGACAGCTCTTTGGTCTTGGCCATAGTGGAGTTTGGAGTGTGACTGTTTGAGGTTGTGGACAGGTGTCTTTTATACTGATAACAAGTTCAAACAGGTGCCATTAATACAGGTAACGAGTGGAGGACAGAGGAGCCTCTTAAAGAAGAAGTTACAGGTCTGTGAGAGCCAGAAATCTTGCTTGTTTGTAGGTGACCAAATACTTATCTTCCACCATAATTTGCAAATAAATTCATAAAAAATCCTACAATGTGATTTTCTGGATTTTTTTCCCACAATTTGTCTGTCATAGTTGACGTGTACCTGTGATGAAAATTACAGGCCTCTCTCATCTTTTTAAGTGGGAGAACTTGCACAATTGGTGGCTGACTAAATACTTTTTTCCCCCACTGTATACATAATATGACATTTGAAATGTCTTTATTCTTTTGAAACTTCTGAGTGTAATGTTTACTGTTAATATTTATTGTTTATTTCACTTTTGTTTACTATCTACTTCACTTGCTTTGGCAATGTTAACACACGTTTCCCATGCCAATAAAGCCCTTAAATTGAAATTGAATTGAGAGAGAGAGAGGGAGAGATAGAGAGAGAGAGAGAGAGAGAGAGAGAGAGAGAGAGAGAGTGAGAGAGAGAGAGAGAGAGAGAGATAGAGTGCGAGAGAGAGGGAGTGAGAGATAGAGAGAGAGAGAGAGAGAGAGAGAGAGAGAGAGAGAGAGAGAGAGAGAGAGAGAGAGAGAGAGAGAGAGAGAGAGAGAGAGAGAGAGAGAGAGAGAGAGAGAGAGAGAGAGAGAGAGAGAGAGAAAGAGAAAGAGAGATAGAGAAAGAGAAAGAGAGAGAGAGAGAGAAAGAGAAAGAGAAAGAGAAAGAGAAAGAGAAAGAGAAAGAGAAAGAGAAAGAGAGGAGACACACACACATACAGTGGACTGCTACTTACAGGCGACCTGTACTTCAGTGCTGCTCTGCATGATGGCTCCTACTCTGTTTCTAACGATGCATCTGTAGAAACCAGCATGGGAGCGGTCCAGAGACGGGATCAGGTACCTAATGGATGGACACACACACACACACACACACACACACATAAACATACACACACACAAACACAAACACATTAACACACACACCCGGTACAGCTATTAGTCATTGTCAATAGTAACTACTGTGAAGGACACATAGGTATGGCTTTGTCGTCAATGTACAGAATGTAGTGGCTAAGTATCTACTAGTAACTGAAGTTACTGAAGTAAGTAACTGGAGTAAGTAACTGGAGTAAGTACCTACTACTAACTGAAGTAAGTAACTGAAGTAAGTAACTGGAGTAAGTACCTACTACTAACTGAAGTAAGTAACTGAAGTAAGTAACTGAAGTAAGTAACTGGAGTAAGTACCTACTACTAACTGAAGTAAATAACTGAAGTAAGTAACTGAAGTAAGTAACTGGAGTAAGTACCTACTACTAACTTAAGTAAATAACTGAAGTAAGTAACTGAAGTAAGTACCTACTACTAACTGAAGTAAATAACTGAAGTAAGTAACTGAAGTAAGTAACTGGAGTAAGTACCTACTACTAACTGAAGTAAATAACTGAAGTAAGTAACTGAAGTAAGTAACTGGAGTAAGTACCTACTACTAACTGAAGTAAATAACTGAAGTAAGTAACTGAAGTAAGTAACTGGAGTAAGTACCTACTACTAACTGAAGTAAGTAACTGAAGTAAGTAACTGAAGTAACTGAAGTCTGGTAGATCGATGCATTGCACCCTTTTTGTTTCTAAAGCCTCCTGCATAAACATCCACCGTACCTTACTTCATTGTTAACCTACAGACGTACGAGATACCAGACCCGGTCTCTGGGATGGCTAACTCTGGGAATACCTTCGAGCTCCACTGAGTTTAGGTAGATCTGCTTTTCATTTTTTTACACCTTACTTGTGGAATAATCACCAAGGCGCTCTAAAATGGAATGAATTGGTGCCTCTAGGGCAATTCAAAAGGTTGATTGATTACCTTTTTACTGAAAAATATGTTTGTTTTCTATGATTGTGTTTTGCTTTTCATGTATTGATGTGAATATGTATGTGAATAGTGATGTGTATAGTGTACGTATATTGAGGTGCTTTGATGTGTATTGATGTGTATACAGGGATCATCTGTGAAAGAGACCTTGGTCTCAGCATGACTCCCTGTTGAAATAAAATATATAAAACTATACATCCAGGAGTTAACTGCTAATGTCACTTAACAGTTGTCTGTCCTCTCCTACTCTCATCTGGCTTGCTCTCTCCTTGCCCTCGCATGCTCTGTCTCTGTCACCTTCTCTCTGTGTCTTTCTGACTCTCTCTCTCTCTCTCTCTCTCTCTCTCTCTCTCTCTCTCTCTCTCTCTCTCTCTCTCTCTCTCTTTCTCTCTCTCTCCCTCTTTCTGCCCTCTCTCCATTGTACCTATGAATGACTGCAAGCTAAAAGTGCTTGGGTAAATGAACCAGACTTCTCTGCCAGTCAAAAGGACTATTTTGGCGATGAGGTGGGTAGCTAATGGATATAACCTGAGCAGTGCCAGTGGTCATTCACACTTCGGGTCATATGGCCTGAGGACAGCAAGACAGAGTCCAACCCTTTGATTGATAGGAGTCACTAAGCAGCCATTGTTAGACCCACGATCCCTCAGGAGTGGCATCACATTAACACTGGCTCCGTCCCAAATGGCACCCTATTCCCTTTATAGTGCACTATGTTTGACCAAGGCCCGTAGGGAATGGCGTGCCATTTGGGATTGCACCCACTGTCTGTACTGTAGGTTATTCATTACATAACTCCTAGCTCTCCAGACAGAGGGGCATTCATGTTAAATGATGTGTAGGAGTTAAATCCTCTGAGGTTTTAGCTGACTGGCTGGCTGGCTGTGTCCCAGTCATTTAATTGGCCTGGTTAATAAAGCTTCCCAGTGAGAAGTTTCTATCTGTGTGTGTCGCCATGCGGTGCTATTGGAGTGGAGCTGGTTCTGTGTGTTGCTATTGGAGGGATAAACATTCTGTACGTTGCGATTCGAGGGGTGTTAGCTGATTCCCTGCGTTGTTATTGAAACAGACAGCTGATTCTCTGGTTTACTTTATTCCATTCTAGTCTCTTTGATCAGTACTGGTGGTGAATGATTAGCAGGGAGGGGGTCTGACTGACTAACTGACTGACTGACTGACTGCATTGACTGACTGACTGCACTGAAAGACTGACTGCACTGACTGACTGACTGCACTGACTGACTGACTGCACTGACTTACTGACTGCACTGACTTACTGACTGCACTGACTTACTGCACTAACTGACTGAATTACTGACTTACTGCACTAACTGACTGACTGACTGACTGACTGACTGACTGACTTACTGCACTAACTGACTGACTGACTGACTGACTGACTGACTGACTTACTGCACTAACTGACTGACTGACTGACTAACTGACTGACTGACTGACTGATTGACTGACTTAATTACTTACTGCCTGACTGCACTGACTGACTGCATTGACTGACTGACTGCACTGACTGACTGACTGACTGACTGACTTACTGAACTGAATGACTAACTAACTGACTTGGCTGACTGACTGACTGCACTGACTGACCGACTTACTGCACAGACTGACTGACTGCACTGACTGACTGACTGACTTACTGCACTGACTGACTGACTGACTGCACTGACTTACTGACTGACTTACTGACTGACTGCACTGACTTACTGACTGACTGCACTGACTTACTGACTGACTGACTGACTGCACTGACTGACTGACTGACTGACTGACTGACTGCACTGACTGACTGCACTGACTGCACTGACTGACTTTACTGACTGACTGACTGACTGCACTGACTGACTGACTGACTGACTTGACTGACTGACTGCACTGACTGACTGACTGCACTGTCTGACTGACTGACTGCACTGACTGACTGACTGCACTGACTGCACTGACTGACTAACTTACTGCACTGACTGACTGCACTGACTGACTGACTGACTGACTGACTGACTGACTGCACTGACTGACTGACTGACTGCACTGACTTACTGACTGACTGACTTACTGACTGCACTGACTGACTGCACTGACTGACTGACTGCACTGACTTACTGACTGACTGACTGACTGACTGCACTGACTGACTGACTGACTGACTGACTGACTTGACTGACTGACTGACTGCACTGACTGACTGCACTGACTGACTGACTGACTGCACTGACTGACTGACTGCACTGCACTGCACTGACTTACTGCACTGACTGACTGACTTACTGACTGACTGACTTACTTACTGCATGACTGACTGCACTGACTGACTGACTGACTGACTGACTTACTGCACTGACTGCACTGACTGACTGCATGACTGCCTGACTGACTGACTGCCTGACTGACTGCACTGACTGACTGACTGCACTGACTTACCGACTGACTTACTGCACTGACTGACTGACTGACTGACTGACTGCACAGACTGACTGACTGACTGCACTGACTGACTGCACTGACTGACTGCACTGACTTACTGACTGACTGACTGACTGACTGCACTGACTGACTGACTGACTGACTGACTGACTTGACTGACTGACTGACTGACTGACTGACTGACTGCACTGACTGACTGACTGCACTGACTGACTGACTGACTGCACTGACTGACTGACTGCACTGCACTGCACTGCACTGCACTGCACTGCACTGCACTGACTTACTGCACTGACTGACTGACTGACTGACTTACTTACTGCATGACTGACTGCACTGACTGACTTACTGCACTGACTGCACTGACTGACTGCCTGACTACCTGACTGACTGACTGCCTGACTGACTGCACTGACTGACTGACTGCACTGACTTACTGACTGCACTGATTTACTGACTGACTGCACTGACTGACTGCACTGACTGACTGCACTGACTTACCGACTGACTTACTGCACTGACTGACTGACTGACTGACTGACTGCACAGACTGACTGACTGACTGACTGACTGCACTGACTGACTGACTGCACTGACTGACTGACTGACTGACTTACTGCACTGACTGACTGACTGCACTGACTGACTGACTTAATGCACTGACTGACTGACTGACTGACTCACTGACTTACTTCACTGACTGACTGCACTGACTGACTGACTGACTGACTGACTGACTTACTGCACTGACTGGACTGACTAAACTGACTGACTGACTGACTGGCTGTGAACCAGACGTAGCACTAGCACCTTGACATGTGGTAGAGTTATAGAGAGTTACAGAGAGAGTTACAGAGCATTATAGAGAGTTACAGAGAGTTACAGAGAGTTATAGAGAGTTACAGATAGTTACAGAGAGTTACAGAGAGTTACAGAGAGTTACAGAGTGTTATAGAGAGTTACAGAGAGTTATAGAGAGTTATAGAGAGTTACAGAGAGTTATAGAGAGTTATAGAGAGTTACAGAGAGTTACAGAGTTACATTTTTTACATTTTAGTCATTTAGCAGACGCTCTTATCCAGAGCGACTTACAGTTAGTGAGTGCATATATTTATTTATTTATTTTTCATACTGGCCCCCTGTGGGAATCGAAACCACAACCCTGGCGTTGCAAACGCCATGCTCTACCAACTGAGCTACATCCCTGCCGGCCATTCCCTCCCCTACCCTGGACGACGCTGGGCCAATTGTGCGCCGCCCCATGGGTCTCCCGGTCGCAGCCGGCTACGACAGAGCCTGGATACGAACCAGGATCTCTAGTGGCACAGCTAGCACAGCGATGCAGTGCCTTTGACCACTGCACCACTCAGGAGTAGAGAGTTAGAGTGAGTTAGAGAGAGAGTTAGAGAAAGAGACAGAGAGAGAGAGAGAGAGAGAGAGAGAGAGAGAGAGAGAGAGAGAGAGAGAGAGAGAGAGAGAGAGAGAGAGAGAGAGAGAGAGACAGAGGGAGAGACAGAGCATTCCCTCCCAAATATGCCCCCCTGGACACAACAATGACAAAACAACCACCAAAAACGGGTCACAGCTCCTGCAGCTCTGTCGCACGCTGGGTCTGTTCCCTATCAAATCTAAAATCTTCAAGAAGACAACCTAAGAAAATTAACAACAATGACAAATGCTTTGATGAAGAATGTAAAAACCTGAGAAAGAAATAGAGAAACCTGTAAAACCAAAAACATAGAGACCCAGAAAACCTGATCCTACGCCTTCACTATGGTAAATCACTAAAACAATACAGAAATACATTACGGAAAAAGAAGGAACAGCACGTAAAAAATCAGCTCAATGTAATTGAAGAATCCATAGAATCTAACCACTTCTGGGAACACACTAAACAAACAACAACACAAAGAGTTATCTATCCAAAACGGAGATGTATGGATAAACCACTTCTCCAATCTTTTTGGCTCTATAACATAGAACAAACAGCAAAAACATGATCAAATACACATTTTAGAATCAACTATTAAAGACTACCAGAACCCACTGGATTCTCCAATGACATTGCATGAACTAAAGGACAAAATACAAACCCTCCAACCGAAAAAGGCCTGTGGTGTTGATGGTATCCTCAATGAAATGATAAAATATACAGACCACAAATTCCAATTGGCTATACTTAAACTCGTTAATAATCCTTAGCTTTGGCATCGTCCCCAATATTTGGAACCAAGGACTGATCACCCCAATCCACAAAAGTGGAGACAAATTTGACCCCAATAACTACTGTGGGATATGCGTCAACAGAAAATATCATTAACAGCAGGCTCATACATTTCCTCAGTGAAAACAATGTACTGAGCAAATGTCAAATTGGCTTTCCAATTCCATCTAGACACCATTGCCCTAGAGCACACAAAACACTATACGTATCTCAGCCTAAACATCAGCGCCACAGGTAGCTTCCACAAAGCTGTGAACGATCTGGGAGACAAGGCAAGAAGGGCCTTCTACGCCATCAAAAGGAACATATAATTCGACATACCAATTAGGAAATGGCTAAAAATACTTGAATCAGTTATAGAACCCATTGCCCTTTATGGTTGTGAGGTCTGGGGTCCGCTCACCAACCAATAATTCACAAAATGGGACAAACACCAAATAATGCAGAAAATAACCGTTAAATTCTACAACCACCTAAAAGGAAGCGATTCCCAAACCTTCCATAACAAAGCCATCACCTACAGAGAGATTAACCTGGAGAAGAGTCCACTAAGCAAGCTGGTCCTGGGGATCTGTTCACAAACACAAACAGACCCCACAGAGACCCATGACAGCAGCACAATTAGACCCAACCAAATCATGAGAAAACAAAAAGATAATTACTTGACACATTGGAAACAATTTACAAAAAAACAGAGCAAACTAGAATGCTATTTGGCTCTATACAGAGAGTACACAGTGGCAGAATAACTGACCACTGTGACCCAAAATTAAGGAAAGCTTTGACTATGTACAGACTCAGTGAGCATAGCCTTGCTATTGAGAAAGGCCGCCGTAGGCATACCTGGCTCTCAAGAGAAGACAGGCTATGTGCACACTGCCCACAAAATGAGGTGGAAACTGAGCTGCACTTCCTAACCTCCTGCCAAATGTATGACCATATTAGAGACACATATTTCCCTCAGATTACACGGACCCACAAAGAATTCTAAAACAAATCCAATTTTGATAAACTCCCATGTCTATTGGTTGAAATACCACAGTGTGCAATCACAGCAGCAATATTTGTGACCTGTTGCCACAAGGAAAGGGCAACCAGTGAAGAACAAACACCATTGTAAATACAATGCATATTTATGTTTATTTATTTTCCGTTTGGTACTTGCACATCGTTACAACACTGTATATAGACATAATATGACATTTAAATGTCTCTATTCCTTTGGAACTTTTGTGAGTGTAATGTTTACTGTTAATTTTTTATTGTTTATTTCACTTTTGTTTAATATCTATTTTACCTGCTTTGGCAATGTAAACATGTTTCCCATGCCAATAAAGCCCCTTAAATTGAAATTGAATTGAGAGAGAGAGGGGGAGGGAGGGAGAGAGAGAAAGAGCGAGAGAGAGAGAGAGCTGAGAGAGAGAGAGCTGAGAGAGAGAGAGAGAGAGAGAGAGAGAGAGAGAGAGAGAGAGAGAGAGAGAGAGAGAGAGAGAGCGAGAGAGAGAGAGAGAGAGAGCGAGAGAAGTGCCAGTTGAAGCTGGTCACTAGATTCCATTAACACCAGCTTGGAATGCTCCGGCAGCAATGGAAACACTCTTCTTAAAGTTCATGTTCAGAAAAATACATCTCATTCATTGTTGGTGGAGCGAGAGAGGAACGGAAGAGGAGCAATATCCCACCATTCACCCTGTAGCCGTGACATTGCTGTTGCTATGGTAAACCATGGGTAAAGTAAAGTAGTAACTCAACGAAGTAAACAACATTCACCCTGTAGCCGTGACATTGCTGTTGCTATGGTAAACCATGGGTAAAGTAAAGTAGTAACTCAACGAAGTAAACAACATTCACCCTGTAGCCGTGACATTGCTGTTGCTATGGTAAACCATGGGTAAAGTAAAGTAGTAACTCAACGAAGTAAACAACATTCACCCTGTAGCCGTGACATTGCTGTTGCTATGGTAAACCATGGGTAAAGTAAAGTAGTAACTCAACGAAGTAAACAACATTCACCCTGTAGCCGTGACATTACTGTTGCTATGGTAAACCATGGGTAAAGTAAAGTAGTAACTCAACGAAGTAAACAACATTCACCCTGTAGCCGTGACATTGCTGTTGCTATGGTAAACCATGGGTAAAGTAAAGTAGTAACTCAACGAAGTAAACAACATTCACCCTGTAGCCGTGACATTGCTGTTGCTATGGTAAACCATGGGTAAAGTAAAGTAGTAACTCAACGAAGTAAACAACATTCACCCTGTAGCCGTGACATTGCTGTTGCTATGGTAAACCATGGGTAAAGTAAAGTAGTAACTCAACGAAGTAAACAACATTCACCCTGTAGCCGTGACATTGCTGTTGCTATGGTAAACCATGGGTAAAGTAAAGTAGTAACTCAACGAAGTAAACAACATTCACCCTGTAGCCGTGACATTACTGTTGCTATGGTAAACCATGGGTAAAGTAAAGTAATAGCTCAACGAAGTAAACAACATTCAACTGCAATCGTGATACCAACACAAAAACATCCTGAAAGAAAAATATTTTTTCATTCCTTTCATGGACTTTAAAAGACTAGAGGGAGGCACACAAATTGTCACAGAATCAAAATCAGAATGAATGTGTTTTAGAACAGAAATAAAACCGTCATCTCTTAATGGTAATGTGGCCGCCCTGTTAGTGAGTAGAGACACAGGAAGGTGTTGTAAATCAGAATAAAAGACCCACCCACCCTTTAGAAACAAGACAGGATATCTCCAGGGAGATATAGAGACAAATATGTCCTGAATAAATCCATTAAAATTGTTTTGAAAATGAATAAATATGGAAAACAAACGAGCCATTAGTCCCATCTAAATGGAACCTAAGAGTCCCTGTGTAGAACAGTAATTACAGAAGATGAATAATAGGGAGGATATTTAGAGCCTCAAACTCAGCCTGGCCTGTTAGTTAACTCTCCCCTTAGTAGCACGCCTCAACCTCAGCCTGGCCTGTTAGTTAACTCTCTCCTTAGTAGCACGCCTCAACCTCAGCTTGGCCTGTTAGTTAACTCTCCCCTTAGTAGCACGCTTCAACCTCAGCCTGGCCTGTTAATTAACTCTCCCCTTAGTAGCACACCTCAGCCTCAGCCTGGCCTGTTAGTTAACTCTCCCCTTAGTAGCACGCCTCAACCTCAGCCTGTCCTGGCCTGTTAGTTAACCCTCCCCTTAGTAGCATGCCTCAACCTCAGCCTGGCCTGTTAGTTAACTCTCCCCTTAGTAGCATGCCTCAATCTCAGCCTGGCCTGTTAGTTAACTCTCCCCTTAGTAGCATGCCTCAACCTCAGCCTGGCCTGTTAGTTAACTCTCCCCTTAGTAGCACACCTTAACCTGAGCTGTTAGTTAACTCTCCACTTAATAGCACGCCTCAACCTCAACTAGCATGTTAGTTAACTCTCCTATTAGATCTGAACCTGGAGATATATCTGTAGATAGATCTGAACATGGTGGTAGATCTGAACCTGGAAATAGATCTGAACCTGGAGATAGATCGGTAGATAGATCTAAACCTGTAGATAGAGCTGTAGATAGATCTGAATCTGGAGATAAATCTGAACCTGGAGTTAGATCTGAACCTGGAGACAGATCTGAACCTGGAGGTAGATATGTAGATATATCTGAACCTGGAGATATATCTGAACCTGGAGATATATCTGAACCTGGAGATAGACCTGAACCTGGAGATAGATCTGAACCTGGAGATTGATCTGAACCTGGAGATAGATCTGAACCTGGAGATTGATCTGAACCTGGAGATTGATCTGAACATGGAGCTAGATCTGAACCTGGAGATTGATCTGAACCTGGAGATAGATCTGAACCTGGAGATTGATCTGAACCTGGAGATAGATCTGAACCTGGAGATAGATCTGAACCTGAAGATTGATCTGAACCTGGAGATTGATCTTAACCTGTACTCCAGAGAGAAGCGTGTGAGCTCAGTGTACCTGTAGGTCTGAACCTCACCTGTACTCCAGAGAGAAGCGTGTGAGCTCAGTGGCATTGTAGAGCCATTTAAACTCCAGAGGCCAGCTGCCCTCAGCCATACAGGTAAGAACCAGCCTGTTACGCTCCAGGTGAACCTGGGTCTGCACCGGCACCATCTTAAAGTAGGGGGGAACGTCATCTACAGAGGGGAAGCAAGGGGAGAGAGGGAGAGAGGGAGGGAGGTGGCAGGAGAGAGGGAAACAGGGAGAGAGGAAGAGAGAGGGAAAGAGGGAGAGAGGGATGGGAGAGGGAGAGAGGGAGACAATTTATACAATTGTACTTTGGACCTCTAAAACTTTAAGATGATTTGGTATTACATATTACTCATATTACATGCAAATTTAGCAACTTAATTTTACAGTTTTTTACGATTGCTTACACACTAAAATTAAACTTTTCCCACAATTAGCAAAACCTTACACTCAAGGAGCAAAACACAAGGCTAGATTTGCACAACTGTAAGCACATTGTCAGCTTCACACTATTTGCAAAACATTACACACAGTGATTTGCAAAACACTAAACACACTTGTATACATCAGACACAGAAGTATATCATGATGTCACTTCCTTGCAATTCCAAAGCACTGACTGTGAAATTACCACACCTATGAGCCAATCTGTTAAACACAGCCATCAGGTGCACAAACACATGATTGCTAAATTGTAGACACACCAATCAGGTTTAAGCACTATAAAAATGCAGCAGGTAGGTTCACCTGCCTTCAACCAAAATGGAAGGAGTCAGAAGAAGAGTGAGGGTGAGAGGAGGAGTACACAGAGGAGGAGAAGGAGGTAGAGGAAGAGGCAGAAGCCGAGCCAGAGGTCGAGGAAGACCTGAAGCAGGAGGAGAACGTGCACAAAGAAGAAGGGGACCAAACTTATCAAATGACATTTGTGCAACACTAGTGGACCATGTTGTGAACCACGGATTGACGCTGAGGGAGGCTGGACTGAGAGTTCAGCCAAATCTTAGCAGATATACAGTGGCATCTGTCATAAGGACTTTTCGACAGGAAAACAGGTAAAAGAAGATCTGTCTACAGTTACAGTAATCAGCCGCTTATTGTATGCACCATATCAGCACTTGTGATACCCCTTCCTGTGACATTGTACAGTAAGTTACATGTTTTATTCTCTACATAGAATTGAGGGTCGGGAACGACAAGGAGGAAGGGGGCCCATATTCACGCAAGAACAAGAGAGAGAGATAATAAACATGGTTTTGGCCAATAATGCTATCAGGCTCATAGAACTACAAGCCAACATTATCGGTGACCATGCCATTTTCAATAATGTCCATCAGGTCTCTCAGTCAACACTGGCACGCATCCTGAAAAGACATCAGGTTCAAATGAAACAACTTTATCGAGTGCCTTTTGAGCGGAATTCAGAGAGGGTCAAACGGCTGCGGCATGAGTATGTGGAGGTTTGTATTGTTCACTTTAGCACTGTGATGTTGAATACTGCACACATGACTTTTTTACATTGACTGTATACTAGAGCTATCCTGAACTACACAATCTTGTCTTTCACTGTATTTCAGAGAGTTTTGCAGATAGATGCTGAGGAAATCCTGCATGAATTCATATACACTGCTCAAAAAAATAAAGGGAACTCTTAAACAACACATCCTAGATCTGAATGAATGAAATAATCTTATTAAATACTTTTTTCTTTACATAGTTGAATGTGCTGACAACAAAATCACACACAAATTATCAATGAAAATCAAATTTATCAACCCATGGAGGTCTGGATTTGGAGTCACCCTCAAAATGAAAAGTGGAAAACCACACTACAGGCTGATCCAACTTTGATGTAATGTCCTTAAAACAAGTCAAAATTAGGCTCAGTAGTGTGTGTGGCCTCCACGTGCCTGTATGACCTCCCTACAACGCCTGGGCATGCTCCTGATGAGGTGGCGGATGGTCTCCTGAGGGATCTCCTCCCAGATCTGGACTAAAGCATCTGCCAACTCCTGGACAGTCTGTGGTGCAACGTGGCGTTGGTGGATGGAGTGAGACATGATGTCCCAGATGTGCTCAATTGGATTCAGGTCTGGGGAACGGGCGGGCCAGTCCATAGCATCAATGCCTTCCTCTTGCAGGAACTGCTGACACACTCCAGCCACATGAGGTCTAGCATTGTCTTGCATTAGGAGGAACCCAGGGCCAACCGCACCAGCATATGGTCTCACAAGGGGTCTGAGGATCTCATCTCGGTACCTAATGGCAGTCAGGCTACCTCTGGCGAGCACATGGAGGGCTGTGCAGCCCCCCAAAGAAATGCCACCCCACACCATGACTGACCCACCGCCAAACCGGTCATGCTGGAGGATGATGCAGGCAGCAGAACGTTCTCCACGGCGTCTCCAGACTCTGTCACGTCTGTCACATGTGCTCAGTGTGAACCTGCTTTCATCTGTGAAGAGCACAGGGCGCCAGTGGTGAATTTGCCAATCTTGGTGTTCTCTGGCAAATGCCAAACGTCCTGCACAGTGTTGGGCTGTAAGCACAACCCCCACCTGTGGACGTCGGGCCCTCATACCACCCTCATGGAGTCTGTTTCTGACCGTTTGAGCAGACACATGCACATTTGTGGCCTGCTGGAGGTCATTTTGCAGGGCTCTGGCAGTGCTCCTCCTGCTCCTCCTTGCACAAAGGCGGAGGTAGCGGTCCTGCTGCTGGGTTGTTGCCCTCCTATGGCCTCCTCCACGTCTCCTGATGTACTGGCCTGTCTCCTGGTAGCGCCTCCATGCTCTGGACACTACGCTGATAGACACAGCAAACCTTCTTGCCACAGCTCGCATTGATGTGCCATCCTGGATGAGCTGCACTACCTGAGCCACTTGTGTGGGTTGTAGACTCCGTCTGATAATACCACTAGAGTGAAAGCACCGCCAGCATTCAAAAGTGACCAAAACATCAGCCAGGAAGCATAGGAACTGAGAAGTGGTCTGTGGTCACCACCTGCAGAACCACTTCTTTATTGGGGGTGTCTTGCTAATTGCCTATAATTTCCACCTGTTGTCTATTCCATTGTGTTGTTTAAGTGTTCCCTTTATTTTTTTGAGCAGTGTATATTGATGAGGCAGGGTTCAACCTCACAAAAGCAAGAAGGAGAGGCAGAAATATCATTGGCCACAGGGCTATAATCAATGTCCCAGGGCAACGTGGGTGTAACATCACCCTTTGCGCTGCCATTTCACAGCATGGGGTTCTCCTCCGTCATGCCAAAATGGGCCCTTACAACACACCTCACATTCTCGCATTTTTGGACCGATTGCACCACATCGTCACAGCAGGTAATGAAATGCACCAGATACAATACACTATCATCTGGGACAATGAGTCATTCCACCGCTCTGCTTTGGTCCAGAACTGGTTTCAACACCATCCACAGTTGACAGTACTATACCTTCCACCATACTCTCCGTTTCTAAACCCTATCGAAGAGTTTTTCTCTGCATGGCGGTGGAAGGTTTACGATCTCCAGCCCCAGGCTCAGGTGCCCCTCATTCAAGCCATGGAGGACGCCTGTGACCAAGTCGACGCCGCAGCTGTGCAAGGATGGATTCGACATTCAAGACGGTTCTTCCTGCGTTGTCTTGCTAATGAGGATATTGCTTGTGATGTTGATGAAATTCTCTGGCCAGATCCAGCTAGGCGAAGAGATAATGTATAGTATGTTTACTGTAGTATTTTCTGTACAATATTGTCAGTTTTTTTCAGATTCTTTTTTATGTTTGTTGTTGTTGTTATTTACTGTAATTGTAACCTGTACTGGATACAGTATTTTACGTTTGTCTGTTGTTTGCTGAGCTAACAGTGTTATGCACACTACTGTAGTAGCATGAAAACTGGGACATGTTTTGTTGTGATTCTCCATGTTGACTGATTTGGGTATATGGAGAGAAATAAATGATATTTTCCTCAGTCTGCAGCATTGGTCTTGTGTAGTATTTGTATAGTTGCACTTTCTCTGTGTACTTCATTTACAGTACTCTAATCACTGAGAATTAGACTTGCTAAAAGTGTTTTAGGTTAGCAACAGCAGTGTGTAAATGGTTCAAAAAGATTGAAGTCATATGAAATGTGTGTGTTTCATATGGTAACAAAATATTGTTTTTATGAAGTCGTGTATAGTTTTGACAAAAGTGTTCCATTTTGCAAATGATCTGAAGTGTTGTGCTACTTTTTATGTAGGGTTGTGCTAATTGTGTGTAGTGTTTTGACAAACCGGGCCCTGTTTTCAAAATTGTGCTTAAACAATTGAAAACAACTGTAATAAAGAGAGAGGGGGTGGGGGGAGAGAAAGAGAGAAAGTGAATGTGTGGGTTGGGAGAGAGAGAGAATGTGGAGAGGAGAGATAGAGAGTGAGAGAGAGACAGAGAGAGAGAGAGAGAGAGAGAGAAAGAGGGAGAGTTTATAGAGAACATTTCTCCATGAAGTTTCCCCTAGCCTTATCGCTGTGACAGGATGAGCTATGCTCCGTAGAGTCCTTCATTTATCTTTATGGATAATACCTCCATATTATATAGCTACACCCAGCTAGACACACACACTGCAGCGCTGAGTGTGTGTGTGTGTCTGTGAGTGATGAGCACACATGCACGCCCAGCCCCAGCAGCTATAGCCTTTAAGGTGACACTGTAATGAACAACAGGAGACAAACTGTTTTTCATTTGAGCCGATGAGAAACTCCTGATCAGATATATTGATCTGTCTGAGTCACAGCCCAGCGGCGACAGGGTGTGTGTGTGTGTGTGAGTGTGAGTGTGAGTGTGTGAGAGTGAGTGTGCAGGGCTAGCTAATTAAAGTGTGTATTATAGATGCAGTAAGCCTCGACACTGTGGACTCCTGGGCCCTACAGATCATTCCTCTTTAACTGTCTCGTCTGTTACAGTCTGACTCATTCCATACTCTGTGTGTGTGTGTGTGTATGTGTGTGTGTATGTGTGTGTGTGTGTGTGTGTGTGTATGTGTGTGTGTGTGTGTGTGTGTGTATGTATTTGTGTGAATGTGTGTGTGTGTGTGTGTATGTGTGTGTATGTGTGTGTGTGTGTGTGTGTGTGTGTGTGTATGTGTGTGTGTGAATGTGTGTATGTGTGTGTGTGTGTGTGTGTGTGTGTGTGTGTGTGTGTGTGTGTGTATGTGTGTGCATGTGTGTGTATGTGTGTGTTTGTGTCTGTGTGTGTGTTTTGTAGAGAGAGGCACACACAGACACAAACACACACACAGACACAAACACACACACAAACACACACACACACACACACACACCACTCACAACAGCAACAACAGCATTAACGTCACCAGAGTGTTTCTATAAAAAGCAACAGATCATCTTCCTCTCTGGTGTCCTCTCAGTACTGTCACACACACACACACACACACACACACACACACACACACACACACACACACACACACGCACACACACACACACACACACACACCTTCTAACTATAACTCTATTAAGCCCCCACCTCTTCATTGATCCTTGGGAGAACAGAAATGGAACACATGACGTGTGTCCAGTGTGTGTTTTTGTGTGTTGTCTCCTCTGTAATTCCATCCCTGTGGTAAATGCATAGAGGCTAAGGGGCACATCCACTTAGCGATGCACACACACACAAACAAACACACACACACGCACACACCAGAACCCAACATTATTCCCCAATGTCGGCACTAATGCAATTAAAAAAAATACAGAACATGTGCAGCATCAGATTAGCAAAACATCTAATAGCACTGTCACGGCCCCTCCTCTGCAGTGCAGGGGCGGTTCCTCCTGCAGGCAGAGGAGGGTCGTTAGTGATTGGAGTTGGTGTGATTGGAGCCACCTGGGCTTCACTAACCACTCTCTCTCTCTCCCTGCTCCTCCAGGTATGATCCTGTTTTGTTTGTTCCTTTGTAGGTTTACTTAGTTTCCACTCAGTCATGTTCACACATACACAGATTCATGCATCCATACACCTTACCTACACCCTACATTATGACATTTCCACACTTCATTCCTTTTTCTTTGTTTAAAGTTAATAGTTTTTGGTTTACAATAAAGAACCTTTTGATTGGCCTATACCTGTTGTTCATGTCCCCTCATTTTTGCCACAGGCTATGAGCCGGCCTGTGACTGTCACGCCCTGGCTCTGGGGACTCTTAAATGTTGAGCCAGGGTGTGTAGTGTCTATGTTGTATTGTCTATGTTCATGATCTAGATCGTGTAGATCTATGTTGGCCAGGGTGGTTCCCAATCAGAGGCAGCTGATTCTCGTTGTCTCTGATTGGGAACCATACTTAGGCAGCCTGTTTTGCACAGTTCATTGTGGGATCTTGTTCCGTAAGGTTTGTTTTTGGTGTTTAACCTAGGACTTCACGTATCGTTTTGTTATTTGTATCAAGTACTCATTAAAAGATGTACGCATATCACGCTGCGCCTTGGTCTGCTTGTTATAACGATCGTGACAGTGACAGCACAAACATGGAAGCCTTTAGCCTAGCGTATTTTACTTCACACAAAGTCGCCATAAATTCAAAGCACACGCATAATTGACCCTAATGTGCTTTTGGTGCCTGAATACTTCCTATATCGAAACATTAAAAAAAATGTTTTTCCCATTTAGTTTAATTTTATTAAAAACCAAGCATAGCCTCCCCTTCTGTCAATGAAGGCAGTTTTTTTTTTGTCCTGCCCAATGCGATCGCCAACTAGTCAAGACTGTCGATAAAGAGTTTTGCTCGTAAGACCGCTTGGAAATAAATCACCAAAGCTTTATTAAAAGATCAAGTTTGAGAGGAGCAAAACAGTGAGCTGACATTCCCTTTTTATCTATGTATTGTAGGCAGGCCCACATTAAGTTTATCTGTGTATTGTAGGCAGGCACACATTAAGTTTATCTGTGTATTGTAGGCAGCCCCACATTAAGTTTATCTATGTATTGTAGGCTGGCTCACATTAAGTTTATCTATGTATTGTAGGCAGGCCCACATTAAGTTTATCTGTGTATTGTAGGCAGGCCCACATTAAGTTTATCTATGTATTGTAGGCAGGCCCACATTAAGTTTATCTATGTATTGTAGGCAGGCCCACATTAAGTTTATCTATGTATTGTAGGCAGGCCCACATTAAGTTTATCTATGTATTATAGGCAGGCCCACATTAAGTTTATCTATGTATTGTAGGCAGGCCCACATTATTTTAGCCATGCAGCTCCTGTTTTGGACGTGCGTAAAACACCCTCTATGATGTATGCTACATATGTCCATGCCCATCATGAAACGAGAGATGAGAACCGTGGTGAATACCGGTTAGCCTGTATAACGAAGGCTGGTTCAACAGCAATGTGACTGTCTTTTTTATACTATATTTTATGATATCATTGTATTTTGCATGTATTTATTGTTGAAAAAACAACACATTGATTGTTTTTGGTAAAATGTTTATTAACACTAAACTTATTCGAATGATTCACTGTCCTGGTTTAATGGTGAGAACATTCGTGGCGCATGCAACACAACTTCTGGAGAAGTGTGATTGCGATCTGTAAGATGGTTCCAATATGTTTGTAAAACATTCTATTTGGGAGCATTGTCCCTTTCTCTTTATGTTATATTGGATCTTTGTCTAGCTACTGTGAAACGTTTGGATGAGCATAAAACCCTCCATAGTCTGAGTTGTTTTAATATTACTGGCCCACGGGGAGCAATTATGGTGCCTGTGTGTATTTAGACATAGCCTATTTAAAACAAGTTGTTGTTTCGTTTCATTTAGAATTATTTGCTCTCTTTTTTAGGCCTTATTAATAATGAATTTAATCTTGCTCATTGACAATGGTTGGCATGTCCATGCTCAGCCATATTGCTATTTACAGTAGGCCTAGCCCCTATATCAGTGTGAATTCTATGTATATATTTCCATATTGAAGCCATGCAATTACTTAGAACAATGTGGACTGCAAACAGATTCAAGTGAACTTATTTGGAATAGGTCTGCCGTTACAAAGTTTGGATGATTCGCAACGCTGTAGTTGGGGTGCTCTGTGCGTCTTGTTTAATTTGCTCTGAAGTCTTTACATAGTGGCGCAGCCAAGCCGAGAGTCCATCTTATTTACAGAGGCGTATAAACTATTTTTGCGGTATTTCCTGTGACTCTCTGGGTAAATATGAATTATTCCCGGAATTGAAATTTGGTAGATTTTCGGGAAAATATGAATCCCTAGTCTGAGGGTTACGTCCACTTAGCGATGCAGTGCCATCAACAACCCACCATTAGAGAGGTCCAGATGCAGAACCAGACCGTTGAAAGAAGAGAGCAGAGGACAACTCTTCATAACATCAACACACTATGCTGCTACTGAATGTGCAGTATAGGAGAGAGAGAGAGAGAGAGAGAGAGAGAGAGAGGGAGATGGAGATAGAGAGAGAGATACATTATGTATATTTGCATGCCTCTGTGTGTGCTGCAGCTTGTACATGTGTGCATGCATGTGTATCCTCACGTGCCTGTGTGTGTGTACCTTCTGTCTTTGTGTCAACCAGTATGAGTGACATTCACACAGATAATGTTAATATTAGCCACTCATTCAAAAGACCGGAACAACTAGCCTCAAATAAAGGCCTATCCATTACAGATAATGGTTAACTTCCTGCAAAGTGCTGATTGTTGACAGAAAGACAGAGGAAGTACAGTGTAGTAGAGAGATGTGCTGACAACAGGACTGTGGCTTTCAATCCAACACAGAACACTACATAGACCATGTATGCTGAACATATTGGTCTCTGTCATTGTCAATGTTGACAGTTCTGCAAGTCGCTTTGGATAAAAGTGTCTGCTAAATTACTATATTATTAATGTCAGAAGAGAAGAGGTTCTGCCAGCACAATACCGAGTTGATCCTTTATTCTGTACTGGAGCAGTCCACCGTGTCCCCTACTAGTTGATCCTTTGTTCTGTACTGGATCAGTCCACTATGTCCCCTACTAGTTGATCCTTTATTCTGTCCTGGAGCAGTCCACTATGTCCCCTACTAGTTGATCCTTTATTCTGTCCTGGATCAGTCCACTATGTCCCCTACTAGTTGATCCTTTATTCTGTCCTGGAGCAGTCCACCGTGTCCCCTACTAGTTGATCCTTTATTCTGTCCTGGATCAGTCCACTATGTCCCCTACTAGTTGATCCTTTATTCTGTCCTGGAGCAGTCCACCGTGTCCCCTACTAGTTGATCCTTTATTCTGTCCTGGATCAGTCCACTATGTCCCCTACTAGTTGATCCTTTATTCTGTACTGGATCAGTCCACTATGTTCCCTACGATAGACAGAATAAGAAGCAGAGAGAGTGGAGAGAGAGAGAGGGAGAGAGAGAGAGAGGGAGAGAGAGAGAGGGGGAGAGCGAGAGAGCGAGAGAGAGAGAGCGAGAGAGAGAGAGAGAGAGAGAGAGAGAGAGAGAGAGAGAGAGAGAGAGAGAGGGGAGGTAGAGTCAGTCCACTAGTCCCCGGTCTCTATAGACTTCATAAGGTTCAGTAAGGGTCATGGCGATAGCCACCTGCTGAGGGTTAGATAAGGGAGGCTGGGAAACCTCATCACTATATTACTAGAGGGAGAAAGAGAGGAGGGAGGGAGAGAGAGAGGAGTCAGTTGCCTGACACTAAGGTCCATGGGTCAGGTTCATGGCCATACCCACCTGCTAAGCGATGGGATGCTAATATGGTCTAAAACCTCAGCATTCATAGTGCTACATGCTCTGATAATTCTAATGAGTTCTCCTCTTGAAGACCCCCTAACCACAATTCACCTTTCTCTTATTGCTACTGCCTTGATCTACGGTGGCTTGGTGGGGTCAAACCAAGCTCAGATCCTATTGAGAAATGTGTATGTGTGTACGTGAACACGTGTGTGTGTATGTGTAAGTTCACCTCTGACGGAGAGGGGTTCCAGGGAGAGTAAGAGCCTCAGGTGAGAGGTCAGTGCTCTGACTGGCTCTGACTGGGTCTGACTGGTTCTGACTGGGTCTAACTGGGTCTGACTGGGTCTGACTGGCTGTGACTGTGTCTGACTGGTTCTGACTGGGCCTATCTGGGTCTGACCGGCTCTGACTGGCTCTGACTGGGTCTGACTGGGTCTGACTGGCTCTGACTGGCTCTGACTGGTTCTGACTGGCTCTGACTGGCTATGACTGGCTCTGACTGGAAAATGAAAATATAGAACTAGAGAGAGGAGTGGCTAAAATGGAGGGAGGCAGAGAGGGGAAGCGGACTGGTGGGACTGATGATATAGAGAGGGTAGGTTATCATGGTGGGGCTGATGATAGATAGAGGGTAGGTTATCATGGTGGGGCTGATGATATAGAGAGGGTAGGTTATCATGGTGGGGCTGATGATAGATAGAGGGTAGGTTATCATGGTGGGGCTGATGATATAGAGGGTAGGTTATCATGGTGGGGCTGATGATATAGAGAGGGTAGGTTATCATGGTGGGGCTGATGATAGATAGAGGGTAGGTTATCATGGTGGGGCTGATGATATAGAGGGTAGGTTATCATGGTGGGGCTGATGATATAGAGAGGGTAGGTTATCATGGTGGGGCTGATGATATAGAGAGGGTAGGTTATCATGGTGGGGCTGATGATATAGAGAGGGTAGGTTATCATGGTGGGGCTGATGATATAGAGGGTAGGTTATCATGGTGGGGCTGATGATATAGAGAGGGTAGGTTATCAGAGTGGGGCTGATGATAGAGAGAGGGTAGATTATCAGAGTGGGGCTGATGATAGAGAGAGGGAAGGTTATCAGAGTGGGGCTGATGATAGAGAGAGGGTAGGTTATCAGAGTGGGGCTGATGATAGTTAGAGGGTAGGTTATCAGAGTGGGGCTGATGATAGAGAGAGGGTAGGTTATCAGGGTGGGGCTGATAATAGAGAGAGGGTAGGTTATCAGAGTGGGGCTGATGATAGAGAGAGGGTAGGTTACCAGAGTGGGGCTGATGATAGAGAGAGGGTAGGTTATCAGAGTGGGGCTGATGTTAGAGAGAGGGTAGGTTATCAGGGTGGGGCTGATAATAGAGAGAGGGTAGGTTATCAGGGTGGGGCTGATGATAGAGAGAGGGTAGGTTATCAGAGTGGGGATGATGGCTGATGATAGAGAGAGGGTAGGTTATCAGGGTTGGGCTGATGATGGAGAGAGGGTAGGTTATCAGAGTGGGGCTGATGGCTGATGATAGAGAGAGGGTAGGTTATCAGAGTGGGGCTGATGGCTGATGATAGAGAGAGGGTAGGTTATCAGGGTGGGGCTGATGATAGAGAGAGAGTAGGTTATCAGGGTGGGGCTGATGATAGAGAGAGGGTAGGTTATCAGAGTGGGGCTGATGATAGGGAGAGGGTAGGTTATCAGAGTGGGGCTGATGATAGAGAGGGGGTAGGTTATCAGGGTGGGGCTGATGATAGAGAGAAGGTAGGTTATCAGAGTGGGGCTGATGATAGAGAGAGGGTAGGTTACCAGAGTGGGGCTGATGATAGAGAGAGGGTAGGTTATCAGAGTGGGGCTGATGTTAGAGAGAGGGTAGGTTATCAGGGTGGGGCTGATAATAGAGAGAGGGTAGGTTATCAGGGTGGGGCTGATAATAGAGAGAGGGTAGGTTATCAGAGTGGGGCTGATGATAGAGAGAGGGTAGGTTACCAGAGTGGGGCTGATGATAGAGAGAGGGTAGGTTATCAGAGTGGGGCTGATGTTAGAGAGAGGGTAGGTTATCAGGGTGGGGCTGATAATAGAGAGAGGGTAGGTTATCAGGGTGGGGCTGATGATAGAGAGAGGGTAGGTTATCAGAGTGGGGATGATGGCTGATGATAGAGAGAGGGTAGGTTATCAGGGTTGGGCTGATGATGGAGAGAGGGTAGGTTATCAGAGTGGGGCTGATGGCTGATGATAGAGAGAGGGTAGGTTATCAGAGTGGGGCTGATGGCTGATGATAGAGAGAGGGTAGGTTATCAGGGTGGGGCTGATGATAGAGAGAGAGTAGGTTATCAGGGTGGGGCTGATGATAGAGAGAGGGTAGGTTATCAGAGTGGGGCTGATGATAGGGAGAGGGTAGGTTATCAGAGTGGGGCTGATGATAGAGAGGGGGTAGGTTATCAGGGTGGGGCTGATGATAGAGAGAAGGTAGGTTATCAGAGTGGGGCTGATGATAGGGAGAGGGTAGGTTTCAGAGTGGGGCTGATGATAGAGAGAGGGTAGGTTATCAGAGTGGGGCTGATGATAGAGAGAGGGTAGGTTATCAGAGTGGGGCTGATGATAGAGAGAGGGTAGGTTATCAGGGTGGGGCCGATAATGTGATGAAAGAGGAACCGGCTCCAGATGGAGAGCCTGGGGCAAGTCCTTCTGGATCAGGAGTTGACTAGGGCCAACATGACCTCCAGGGCCAGATTTGGCCAAGGGGCCAGGAGGCCTTTTCATGCCCACACTGAGAGAGGAGCTCGCCCCTGCCCACTCTGATCCTCCACCACCAGCACCACCATGGCTTTTCCCTTTCACTTTCCACCCAGCCAGGCCAGTTTGGGTCAGACTGGGTCTCAGACTGGGTCTCAGGTTGGGTCAGACTGGGTCTCAGAATGGGTCAGACTGGGTCTCAGGGTCTCAGGGATAAAAGCACCTCATTATAACCTAATAGCTGAAGTGGAATGGTGGGTGTCTCCATCCAACCTCCAGGAGGGCTTCCCGCTGTGGTCACAGACTGGTAACGGCTCTGAGACAAAGGCCACAGGCACACACACACACACACAGACACACACGCACGCACACACACACACACACACACACACACACACACACACACACCAGGCAGGCTGCAAGCTCCATAAAATATAAACCCCATTGAGCTTCACTAAGCACCACACTGGCATGCAATCACACGAAAGGTGCTCCGCTGCTCGACTACTCGCATTTGTCATGTATTTTATTTATCCTTTCTTATTGTCACCCCACACCCACCAACCGAGTCCCCGACCAAGCTAGTCCTACAGCTCTCTACTCTACTGAGACAACAGCAGGGGGTGGGGGTGTTGTTCCCCCTTCTCACTGCCACCAACCGAGTGGCTAACCAAGGCAGTCTACTTTACACCTCTCTACTCTACTTAATCCGTTAGGCTGGCAGCCCTGCTTGGGTTCCTTGTGTAAAACCAGCCAGCCCAGCAAGAGCTCTGTCTGAACAATGCTACCCCTACATTTGTGTCACAGAGAGGGGAGAGAGGATAGAGGTAGAGGCTTCACAATGCTACCCCTACATTTGTGTCACAGAGAGGGGAGAGAGGATAGAGGTAGAGGCTTCACAATGCTACCTCTACATTTGTGTCAGAGAGAAGGAGAGAGGGGAAAGAGAGTTGAGAGAGGGATAGAGAGGATAGAGAAAGGTACTACCCCTATATTTGTGTCAGAGAGCACAAAGAGAAGCACAGAGGGAGGTAGAGGTCGTGGCAACCTGAGCAATCAACTCTTAAAAACATTCCACATATATTTCTATAGTAGTGCTTTTTCCACCTCCCTCCTTCCCTCCCTCCCTCCCTTCCTCCCTCCCCACCACCTCCAGTATCTCCCTCCCTCCTCCAGTATCTTCCTCCCTCCTCCCCACTACCTCCAGTATCTCCCTCCCTCCCTCTCTTTCTCCTCCCTCCCTCCCTCCTCCAGTATCACCCTCCCTCCCTCCCTCCTCCAGTATCTTCCTCCCTCCTCCCCACCACCTCCAGTATCTCCCTCCCTCCCCCTCCCTCCTCCCTTCTCCCTCACCACCACCTCCAGTATCTCCCTCCCTCCTCCAGTATCTTCCTCCCTCCCTCCCTCCCTCCCTCCCTCCCTCCCTCCCTCCCTCCCTCCCTCCCTCCCTCCCTCCCTCCCTCCCTCCCTCCCTCCCTCCCTCCCTCCCTCCCTCCCTCCCTCCCTCCCTCCCTCCCTCCCTCCTCCAGTATCTCCCTCCCTCCCTCCCTCCCTCCCTCCCTCCTCCAGTATCTCCCTCCCCTCCCCACCACCTCCAGTATCTCCCTCCCTCTCTTTCTTCTTCCTCCCTCTCTCCTTCCTTCCCCCTTCCTTCCTCCCTTCCACCACCTCCAAGTAATCCAGTACTTTCTCCTCTCCTCTCCCCCTCCTCTCCTCCCTCCTCCCACCTCCCCCAGTCTGCGGTAGCCTCCTAGTGCCAGTGTGTCACCCAGGGAGATTTACACCAGTAGTTTAGTGTCAGTAAAGGGTCTTCAACATGCATGATGGGTCAAGGCTGGCTCTTCAGGAAGACATGGAGGAGCTGGAATTGGTACATTATAGCCTAGGTGCTTTAATGGGTCATAGACCAGCTGGAATGTTGTTACAGAACCAATCTAGATATTTGAAACAGTTCTAGAGGTGATGATGAGCTTGGATGATGTTACAGGACCAAGCTAGATATTTGAAACAGTTCTAGAGGTGATGATGAGCTTGGATGATGAGAGGTCATGAAAACAAACTAGATGTCAGGGTTGGGATCAATTCCATTTCAATTTAGTCAATTCTCATAAAGAAGCATTGAGGGGTTTTTGGAATTTCAGTTTACTTCCTGAATTGACTGAATTGAAATGGAATTGACCCCAACCCTGCCGGATGCATGTTAAGGTCAAGAAAGACGTTATGCTTTATAAGAGTATAAGCTTCTGAATGGATGATATTTAAAGAGAAAACCTGGAATTCAAAGTTTTGCCGGTCTAAAAACCTACAGTATTGGTGAAATATGGCTTTATGGTCCAAGTTGCTGTAGTTAGAGTCTCCTGTATGGATGAAGAGAGAGAGAGAGGTAGCTAAATGAAAAGGTTGAATTAATAGTTCAGCTGGTCTAATGAAGACCGTTTGTGTTTTGATGATTGTAAGTCTTTGATGTTGTTGAATCCCTCCCCAGGTTATACTGGTGATATAACACCGTAACACACACACACACACACACACACACACACACACACACACACACACACACACACACACACACACACACACACACACATCCTTGCGGCTGTCAGAGAACAGGTTTTCTATGAGGTTAATAGCTGTGTAATTGATGTGATTAATTGTGGTGTAATGTAGCACAGCATTGCTTCTCTGATCCCATGACGTGCTGCGGACAGCGCGTTATGCAACTCCAACACAATTACAGACTGCATCCAACCAACTAATGTGTGTGTGTGTGTGTGTGTGTGTGCGCGTGTGAGTGTGTGTGTGTTGGCCTCCTCACTCCTGATTAAATCTACATTTGTTGGCTTGGTGACACACAATCACACACTAACCAATGGGGATTTGATTAGGAGTAAGCTTGGGAGACTGAGCGGAGCAGGAGGCCAGATCAGTCAATGACCAGCCACATTGAATTACTTAGACAACAGCATCTTAGACAACAGCATCCTACAGGCAGCCAGTAACCAGCCACATTGAATTACCTAGAAAACAGCATCCTAGAGGCAGTCAAAGACACACACCACAGCACAAAAACACAATAGCTCCATGTCAAAACACCACAGGAACACTAGAGACAGGTCCCTGTTTTTGATTTATGACTCAAAACACCACAGGAACACTAGAGACAGGTCCCTGTTTTTGATTCATGACTCAAAACACCACAGGAACACTAGAGACAGGTCCCTGTTTGGGATTCATTGACTCAAAACACCACAGGAACACTAGAGACAGGTCCCTGTTTGGGATTCATTGACTCAAAACACCACAGGAACACTAGAGACAGGTCCCTGTTTGGGATTCATTGGCTCAAAACACTACAGCAAGACTAGAGACAGGTTCCTGTTTGGGATTCATTGACTCAAAACACCACAGGAACACTAGAGACAGGGCCCTGTTTGGGATTCAACCCTGCGTGTGTATGGCTCACTGTTGCTCTCTCTCTCTCACTCTTATTTTGCTGTCTGTCTCCCTTTACAATCCTCTCTCTCTGTCTTTCACTTCAGCCTTACCTGTCTACAGTCCTTCAGCTTTACCTGTCTACAGTCCTTCAGCCTTACCTGTCTACAGTCCTTCAGCCTTACCTGTCTACAGTCCTTCAGCCTTACCTGTCTACAGTCCTTCAGCCTTACCTGTCTACAGTCCTTCAGCCTTACCTGTCTACAGTCTTTCAGCCTTACCTGTCTACAGTCCTTCAGCCTTACCTGTCTACAGTCCTTCAGCCTTTCTCGTCTACAGTCCTTTTCTGTTTCTCTTGCTATCTTCTCTCTCTCTATCTGTTCTCCACTCCCCCCAGTCTACGGTCCTTCTCTCCGTGCCTCTTGCGTTTGGCATCCGTCTGTCTAATAGTCCCTGTCCGTCTGTCTAATAGTCCATGTCCGTCTGTCTAATAGTCCCTGTCCGTCTGTCTAATAATCCCTGTCCGTCTGTCTAATAGTCCCTGTCCACCTGTCTAATAATCCCTGTCTGTCTGTCTAATAGTCCCTGTCCACCTGTCTAATAGTCCCTGTCCGTCTGTCTAATAGTCCCTGTCCGTCTGTCTAACAGTCCCTGTCCGTCTGTCTAATAATCCCTGTCCGTTTGTCTAATAGTCCCTGTCCACCTGTCTAATAGTCCCCGTCTGTCTGTCTAACAGGCCCTGTCCGTCTGTCTAATAATCCCTGTCCGTCTGTCTAATAGTCCCTGTCCGTCTGTCTAATAGTCCCTGTCTGTCTGTCTAATAGTCCCTGTCCATGTCTAATAGTCCCTGTCCGTCTGTCTAATAGTCCCTGTCCACCTGTCTAATAGTCCCTGTCCGTCTGTCTAATAGTCCCTGTCCGTCTGTCTAATAGTCACTGTCTGTCTGTCTAATAGTCCCTGTCCGTCTGTCTAACAGTCCCTGTCCGTCTGTCTAATAATCCCTGTCCGTCTGTCTAACAGTCCCTGTCCGTCTGTCTAATAATCCCTGTCCGTCTGTCTAATAGTCCCCGTCCGTCTGTCTAACAGGCCCTGTCCGTCTGTCTAATAATCCCTGTCCATCTTTCTAATAGTCCCCGTCCGTCTGTCTAACAGTCGCTGTCCGTCTGTCTAATAATCCCTGTCCGTCTGTCTAACAGTCCCTGTCCGTCTGTCTAATAATCCCTGTCCGTCTGTCTAATAGTCCCCGTCCGTCTGTCTAACAGGCCCTGTCCGTCTGTCTAATAACCCCTGTCCATCTTTCTAATAGTCCCCGTCCGTCTGTCTAACAGTCGCTGTCCGTTTGTCTAATAGTCCCTGTCCTGTGTCTCTCCTTCTAGTGTCTGTCTGTCTGTCTCTCTCTCTCTGACTCTCTCTTTCTCTATATGCTATTGATCTTGACCTGTCTCTTTGTCCTTCTGTCTCCTCTGTCTGTCTCACTCCTTGACCTCTACTATCATCTGTCTGTCTGTCTATCTGTCTGTCTGTCTGTCTGTCTGTCTGTCTGTCTGTCTGTCTGTCTGTCTGTCTGTCTGTCTGACTCCTCCTTGACCACTACTATCCTGTTTATCTTTCCTTCTTCTCTTGTTCTCTCTCTACCCAGCTCTCTCTGTTCCCTCCTCCCTCCTTCTCCCTCTTTCCCTCCCTCCCCCCCGCCCTCCCTCCCTCCCTCCAGAACCAGGCGATCGTCAGTACTACCTAGGGACATGATGTGGCAATATACAGGATCTTAATTAGCTAGCTAGCATAGGGATCAGTGTAGGGCTTGGCAGGGAACAGGGAACACAGCACAGCCCTCAGAGGAGCAGCAACCGTCCGCCCAGCCGTCGGTCGGCAACAAGCCAACCAATTAATGAGACCCTGTGAACACACGCCCACCCACACATGAATACCCTCTGTCTACTCTACTGCCTCCTCTAGGGAACCTAGGCTACCTATGGAGGTCCTGTCCACTGTTTAGTTTATAGAGAACCAGGATCAACCAAACATTAGTCTCTTCCCACATACATTGACATACAGTTAGAACCAATACAGTTAACCAATAAAGTTATGAATATCAGTTATAAAGTTTTGAATATCAGTTAATTAATAAAGTTGTGTGTTTTGAACATCAGAGAGAGCGAGAGTGGGCTCTATTTAACTCTATTACTGCTGATGGATCATGATGACATCATGGAATTCTCTCTCTCCCAGCTATGTCAGAATCAGAGACAGAGACAGAGACAGCTTGTTCACTTTTACAGCTGAGAGAGATGTGGTGTTTCACACTGCATTGTATCATCATATCACACCATCCCTCCATCACTTCACCTTCACACAGAGGAGAGAGAGAGATGGGGGGGAGAGACAGAGAGGGGGGAGGGCAGAGTGAGAGGGGGGGAGAGACAGAGAGAGTGGGGGCAGGCAGAAGGAGAGAAAGACACAGAGAGAGAGAGACACACACAGAGAGAGAGACACACACAGAGAGAGAGAGAGAGAGAGAGAGAGAGAGAGAGAGAACACACACACACACACACAGAGAGATAGAGAGATAGAGAGAGAGAGAGAGAGAGAGAGAGAGAGAGAGAGAGAGAGAGAGAGAGAGAGAGAGAGAGAGACACACAGAGATAGAGAGAGACACACACAGAGAGAGAGACAGTGTTCACATGGCTGAAAGCGAACTGAGAGACAAAGCAAGAAGAGCATTCTATGCCATTAAAAGCAACATTCCAATTAGAATCTGGCTCAACATTTTCCAATCAGCTATAGAACCAATTGTTCTATACGGCAGTGAAGTATGGAGTCCACGCTCTAATAATCAATTTACCAAATGGGACAAACATCCAATTGAAATACTGCATGCAGAGTTTTGCAAGACTGTATTGCAAGTGGAAAGAAAAACTCAAAATAACAAATGTAGAGCAGAATTGGGCCAATACCCCCTCCTTATTCGAATAGAAAAAAGAGCCATCAAATTTTACAACCATCTAAAAACAAGCGACCCAGAAACATTCCATTACACAGCCCTTCAACGTCAAGAGATGAAACAAGAGAAGAGTCCCCTCAGCCAGCTGGTTCTGAGGCTCAGTTCACTAACCCAAACCAACCCCATTGAGCCTCAGGAGAGCAGTCAGAAAATCTAGCCCATCCAAACCATCACTAAGTAAAAATAAAAATATATCACCTATTGGAAAGACACCACAAAAAAATCAAAGTAAACTTCAATGCTATTTGGTTCTAAACCGACAGTACATGGTGACAGACTATCTGACCACTGTGACTTATAGAAAACTGAGGAAAACACTGACTAGCACAGTCTGGCAATAGAGACAAACCTGGCTACCCAGAGAGGACAGGCTGTGCTCACTCTGCTCCAGGGGAGCCGTAGAGACAGAGCTGCATTTCCTATTACACTGTAACAAATACTCAGACCTAAGAGAATCTTTCTTTCTCAAAATTATCATTCAGTACAAAGAATTTGAAACTATAAAAGACGAAGAAAGATGAAGGGGGGGGGGGCAGAAGGAGACAGAGACCGAGAGAGAAGGGAGAGAGAGATAGAAAAAAGGTACCAATTCCACTTGATCTCCTCCAGCGCTGATTGACATTAGAGGAAGGAAAGCAGCACCAAACAAAGAAATAAACAACTAACTGAAAGAAAGACAACAACAAGAAGAGAAGAAAACAAACTCCACCAAAAAACAAAGCAACCAAGAAGAAGTGAAGAGGAGAGAACACTAAGAGATGAGGAGAGGAGAGGAGAGGAGAGGAGAGGAGAGGAGAGGAGAGGAGAGGAGAGGAGAGGAGAGGAGAGGAGAGGAGAGGAGAGGAGAGGAGAGGAGAGGAGAGGGAGAGGAGAGGAGATGAGATGAGATGAGAGGAGAGGAGAGGAGAGGAGAGGAGAGGGAGAGGAGAGGAGAGGAGAGGAGAGGAGAGGAGAGGAGAGGAGAGGAGAGGAGAAAACACTAAGAGATGAGAGGAGGAGAGAGGAGGAAAGGAAAGGAGACGAGAGGAGACGAGAGAAGACAAGAAGTGAAGAGAGGAGAACACTAAGAGATGAGAGGAGGAGAGGAGAGAACACTAAGAAATAATAGGAGGAGAAGGAGGAAAGGAGATGAGAGGAGAGGAGAGGAGACGAGAGGAGACGAGAGGAGACGAGACGAGAGGAGACGAGAGCAGACGAGAAGTGACGAGGGGAGAACACTAAGAGATGAGAGGAGGAGAGTAGAGAACCCTAAGAGAGGAGAGGAGGAGAGGAGAGGAGACTAAGAGATGAGGAGAGGATAGGAGACTAAGAGATGAGAGGAGGAGAGGAGAGGAGGGGAGAAAACACTAAGAGATGAGAGGAGGAGAGAGGAGGAAAGGACAGGAGAGGAGAGGAGAGGAGAAGAGAAGAGACGAGAGGAGAGGAGAGGAGACGAAAGGAGACGAGACGAGAGGAGACGAGAAGTGAAGAGGAAAGAACACTGTGCCCTGGACACCATATGTGAACTGATTGCCCCCCATCTATCCTCAGAGTTCGTACTGCTTGGTGACCTCAACTAGGATATGCTTTACACCCCGGCCAACCTACAATCTAAACTAGATGCCCTCAATCTCACACAAATGATCAACGAATCTACCATGTACAACCCTAAATCTGTAAACATGGGCACCCTCATAGATATCATCCTGACAAATTTACCCTCTAAATACACCTCCGCTGTCTTCAACCAGGATCTCAGCGATCACTGCCTTATTGACTGCGTCCGTAATAGGTCCGCGATCAAACGACCACCCCTCATCACTGTCAAACACTCCCTAAAACACTTTAGCGAGCAGGCCTTTCTAATTGACCTGGCCCGGGTATCCTGGATGGATATTGACCTCATTCCGTCAGTAGAGGATGCCTGGTTGTTCTTTAAAAGTGCTTTCCTCTCAATCTTAAATAAGCATGCCCCATTCAAAAAATTCAGAACTAAGAACAGATATAGCCCCTGGTTCTCCTCAGACTTGACTGCCCTTGACCAGCACAAAAACATCCTGTGGCGTACTGCATTAGCATCGAACAGCCCCCGCGATATACAACTTTTTAGGGAAGTCAGGAACCAATATACACAATCAGTTAGGAAAGCAAAGGCTAGGTTTTTCAAACAGAAATTTGCATCCTGTAGCACTAACTCCAAAAAGTTTTGGGACACTGTGAAGTCCATGGAAAATAAGAGCACCTCCTCTCAACTGTCCACTGCACTGAGGCTAGGAAACACTGTCACCACCGATAAATCTACAATAATCGAGAATTTCAACAAGCATTTTGCTACGGCTGGCCATGCTTTCCACCTGGCTACCACTACCCCGGCCACCAGCTCTGCACCCTCCGCTGCAACTTGCCCATGCCCCCCCCCCCCGCTTCTCCTTCACACAAATTCAGACAGCTGATGTTCTGAAAGAGCTAAAAAATCTGGACCCCTACAAATCAGCTGGGCTAGACAATCTGGACCCTTTCTTTCTAAAAATTAGCCGCCGAAATTGTCGCAACCCCTATTACTAGCCTGTTCAACCTCTATTTCGTAACGTCTGAGATCCCCAGAGATAGGAAAGCTGCCGCGGTCATCCCCCTCTTCAAAGGGGGTGACACTCTAGATCCTAACTGTTATAGACTACAGTGGGGAGAACAAGTATTTGATACACTGCCGATTTTGCAGGTTTTCCTACTTACAAAGCATGTAGAGGTCTGTAATTTTTATCATAGGTACACTTCAACTGTGAGAGACATAATCTAAAACAAAAATCCAGAAAATCACATTGTATGATTTTTAAGTAATTAATTTGCATTTTATTGCATGACATAAGTATTTGATACATCAGAAAAGCAGAACTTAATATTTGGTACAGAAACCTTTGTTTGCAATTACAGAGATCATACGTTTCCTGTAGGTCTTGACCAGGTTTGCACACACTGCAGCAGGGATTTTGGCCCACTCCTCCATACAGATCTTCTCCAGATCCTTCAGGTTTTGGAGCTGTCGCTGGGCAATACGGACTTTCAGCTCCCTCCAAAGATTTTCTTTTGGGTTCAGGTCTGGAGACTGGCTAGGCCACTCCAGGACCTTGAGATGCTTCTTACGGAGCCACTCCTTAGTTGCCTTGGCTGTGTGTTTCGGGTCGTTGTCATGCTGGAAGACCCAGCCACGACCCATCTTCAATGCTCTTACTGAGGAAAGGAGGTTGTTGGCCAAGATCTCACGATACATGGCCCCATCCATCCTCCCCTCAATACGGTGCAGTCGTCCTGTCCCCTTTGCAGAAAGCATCCCCAAAGAATGATGTTTCCACCTCCATGCTTCATGGTTGGGATGGTGTTCTTGGGGTTGTACTCATCCTTCTTCTTCCTCCAAACACGGCGAGTGGAGTTTAGACCAAAAAGCTCTATTTTTGTCTCATCAGACCACATGACCTTCTCCCATTCCTCCTCTGGATATCCAGATGGTCATTGGCAAACTTCAGATGGGCCTGGACATGCGCTGGCTTGAGCAGGGGGACCTTGCATGCGCTGCAGGATTTTAATCCATGACGGCGTAGTGTCTTACTAATGGTTTTCTTTGAGACTGTGGTCCCAGCTCTCTTCAGGTCATTGACCAGGTCCTGCCATGTAGTTCTTGGCTGATCCCTCACCTTCCTCATGATCATTGATGCCCCACGAGGTGAGATCTTGCATGGAGCCCCAGACCGAGTGTGATTGACCGTCATCTTGAACTTCTTCCATTTTCTAATAATTGCGCCAACAGTTGTTGCCTTCTCACCAAGCTGCTTGCCTATTGTCCTGTAGCCCATCCCAGCCTTGTGCAGGTCTACAATTGTATCCCTGATGTCCTTACACAGCTCTCTGGTCTTGGCCATTGTGGAGAGGTTGGAGTCTGTTTGATTGAGTGTGTGGACAGGTGTCTTTTATACAGGTAACGAGTTCAAACAGGTGGAGTTAATACAGGTAATGAGTGGAGAACAGGAGGGCTTCTTAAAGAAAAACAAACAGGTCTGTGAGAGCCGGAATTCTTACTGGTCGGTAGGTGATCAAATACTTATGTCATGCAATAAAATGCAAATTAATTATAAAAAAATTATACAATGTGATTTTTTAGATTCCGTCTCTCACAGTTGAAGTGTACCTATGATAAAAATTACAGACCTCTACATGCTTTGTAAGTAGGAAAACCTGCAAAATCGGCAGTGTATCAAATACTTGTTCTCCCCACTGTATATCCATCCTGCCCTGCCTTTCGAAAGTATGTGAAAGCCAAGTTAACAAACAGATCACCGACCATTTCGAATCCCACCGTACCTTCTCTGCTATGCAATCCGGATTCCGAGCTGGTCTTGGGTGCACCTCAGCCACGCTCAAGGTCCTAAACTATATTATAAACGCGATCGATAAAAGACAGTACTGCGCAGCCTTCTTCATCGACCTGGCCAAGGCTTTCGACTCTGTCAACCACCGCATTCTTATTGGCAGACTAAATAGCCTTGGTTTCTCTAATGACTGCCTCGCCTGGTTCACCAACTACTTCTCAGATAGAGTTCAATGTGTCAAATCGGAGGGCCTGTTGTCTGGACCTCTGGCCGTCTCTATGGGCGTGCCACAGGATTCAATTCTCGGTCCGACTCTATTCTCTGTGTATATCAATGATGTCGCTCTTGCTGCTGGTGACGCTCGGATCCACCTCTATGCGGATGACACCATTTTGTATACATCTGGCCCTTCATTGGACACTGTGTTAACAAACCTCCAAACGAGCTTCAATGCCATACAACACTCCTTCCGTAGCCTCCAACTGCTCTTAAACACTAGTAAAACTAAATGCATGCTCTTCAACCGAACGCTGCTTGCACCCGCCCACCCGACTAGAATCACTACTCTCGGCGGGTCTGACCTAGAGTATGTGGACAACTACAAATACCTAGGTGTCTGGTTAGACTGTAAACTCTCCTTCCAGACTCACATTAAGCATCTCCAATCAAAAGTTAGATCTAGAATCGGCTTCCTATTTCGCAACAAAGCCTCCTTCATTCATGCTGCCAAACATGTCCTCGTAAAACTGACTATCCTACCGATCCTTGACTTCGGCGATGTCATTTACAAAATAGCCTCCAACACCCTACTCAGCAAATTGGATGTAGTCTATCACAGTGCCATCCGTTTTGTCACCAAAGCCCCATATACTACCCACCATTGTGACCTGTACGCTCTTGTTGGCTGGCCCTCACTACATATTTGTCGCCAAACCCACTGGCTCCAGGTCATCTATAAATCACTGCTAGGCAAATCCCCGTCTTATCTTACCTCACTGGTCACCATAGCAACACCCACCCGTAGTCTGCGCTCCAGCAGGTATATCTCACTGGTCATCCCCAAAGCCAACACCTCCTTTGGCCGCCATTCCTTCCAGTTCTCTGCTGCCAATGACTGGAACGAACTGCAAAAATCTCTGAAGCTGGAGACTCTTATCTCCCTCACTAACTTTAAGCGTCAGTTGTCAGAGCAGCTTACCAATCACTGCACCTGTAAACAGCCTTTCTGAAATTAGCCCACCCAACTACCTCATCCCCATATTGTTATTTATTTTTGCTAATTTGCACCCCAGTATCTCTATTTGCACATCATCTTTTGCACATCTATCATTCCAGTATTATATGAAATTGTAACTATTTTGCCCTATGGCCAATTTATTGCCTTACCTCCATAACTTACTACATTCGCACACACTGTATATATATTTTCTGTTTTATTTTTGACTTTATGTTTTGTTTACCCCATATGTAACTATGTGTTGTTGTTTTTATCGCAATGCTTTGCTTTATCTTGGCCAGGTCGCAGTTGTAAATGAGAACTTGTTCTCAACTGGCTTATCTGGTTAAATAAAGGTGAAATATAAAAATATAAAAAAATAATCAAAATCAAATTTTATTGGTCACATGCGCCGAATACAACAGGTGCAGACATTACAGTGAAATGCTTACTTACAGCCCTTAACCAACAGTGCATTTATTTTAAACAAAAAAGTAAGAATAAAACAACAACAAAAAAAAGTGTTGAGAAAAAAAAGAGCAGAAGTAAAATAAAGTGACAGTAGGGAGGCTATATATACAGGGGGGTACCGTTGCAGAGTAAAAAAAAAAAAAAATGTAATGTGCGGGGGCACCGGCTAGTTGAGGTAGTTGAGGTAATATGTACATGTGGGTAGAGTTAAAGTGACTATGCATAAATACTTAACAGAGTAGCAGCAGCGTAAAAAGGATGGGGTGGGGGGGCAGTGCAAATAGTCCGGGTAGCCATGATTAGCTGTTCAGGAGTCTTATGGCTTGGGGGTAGAAGCTGTTGAGAAGTCTTTTGGACCTAGACTTGGCACTCCGGTACCGCTTGCCGTGCGGTAGCAGAGAGAACAGTCTATGACTAGGGTGGCTGGAGTCTTTGACAATTTTGAGGGCCTTCCTCTGACACCGCCTGGTATAGAGGTCCTGGATGGCAGGAAGCTTTGCCCCAGTGATGTACTGGGCCGTACGCACTACCCTCTGTAGTGCCTTGCGGTCGGAGGCCAAGCAGTTGCCATACCAGGCGGTGATGCAACCAGTCAGGATGCTCTCGATGGTGCAGCTGTAGAATTTTTTTGAGGATCTGAGGACCCATGCCAAATCTTTTTAGTCTCCTGAGGGGGAATAGGCTTTGTCGTGCCCTCTTCACGACTGTCTTGGTGTGTTTGGACCATGATAGTTCGTTGGTGATGTGGACACCAAGGAACTTGAAGCTCTCAACCTGTTCCACTACAGCCCCGTCGATGAGAATGGGGGCGTGCTCAGTCCAATTTTTTTTTCCTGTAGTCCACAATCATCTCCTTTGTCTTGGTCACGTTGAGGGAGAGGTTGTTGACCTGGCACCACACGGCCAGATCTCTGACCTCCTCCCTATAGGCTGTCTCATCGTTGTCGGTGATCAGGCCTACCACTGTTGTGTCGTCGGCAAACTTAATGATGGTGTTGGAGTCGTGCCTGGCCATGCAGTCATGGGTGAACAGAGAGTACAGGAGGGGGACTGAGCACGCACCCCTGAGGGGCCCCCCGTGTTGAGGATCAGTGTGGCAGATGTGTTGTTACCTACCCTTACCACCTGGGGGCGGCCCATCAGGAAGTCCAGGATCCAGTTGCAGAGGGAGGTGTTTAGTCCCAGGATCCTTAGCTTAGTGATGAGCTTAGAGGGCACTATGGTGTTGAATGCTGAGCTGTAGTCAATGAATAGCATTCTCACGTAGGTGTTCCTCTTGTCCAGGTGGGAAAGGGCAGTGTGGAGTGCGATAGAGATTGCATCATCTGTGGATCTGTTGGGGCGGTATGCAAATTGGAGTGGGTCTAGGGTTTCTGGGATAATGCTGTTGATGTGAGCCATGACCAGCCTTTCAAAGCACTTCATGGCTACAGACGTCAGTGCTACGGGTCGGTAGTCATTTAGGCAGGTTATCTTAGAGTCCTTGGGCACAGGGACTATGGTGGTCTGCTTAAAACATGTTGGTATTACAGACTCAGTCAGGGACATGTTGAAAATGTCAGTGAAGACACTTGCCAGTTGGTCAGCACATGCTCGGAGTACACGTCCTGGTAATCCGTCTGGCCCTGCGGCCTTGTGAATGTTGACCTGCTTAAAAGTCTTACTCACATCGGCTACGGAGAGCGTGATCACATAGTCATCCGGAACAGCTGGTGCTCTCATGCATGCTTCAGTGTTGCTTGCCTCGAAGCGAGCATAGAAGTGGTTTAGCTCGTCTGGTAGGCTTGTGTCACTGGGCAGCTCGCGGCTGTGCTTCCCTTTGTAGTCTGTAATAGTTTTCAAGCCCTGCCACATCCGACGAGCGTCAGAGCCAGTGTAGTATGATTCAATCTTAGACCTGTATTGACTCTTTGCCTGTTTGATGGTTCGTCGGAGGTCATAGCGGGATTTCTTATAAGCGTCCGGGTTAGAGTCCCGTTCCTTGAAAGCGGCAGCTCTACCCTTTAGCTCAGTGCGGATGTTTCCTGTAATCCATGGCTTCTGGTTGGGGTATGTACGTCACGGTCACTGTGGGGACGACATCATCGATGCACTTATTGATGAAGCCAGTGACTGATGTGGTGTACTCCTCAATGCTGTCTGAAGAATCCCGGAACATGTTCCAGTCTGTGCTAGCAAAACAGTCCTGTAGCTTAGCATCTGCGTCATCTGACCACTTTTTTATTAACCGAGTCACTGGTGCTTCCTGCTTTAGTTTTTGCTTATAAGCAGGAATCAGGAGGATAGAGTTATGGTCAGATTTGCCAAATGGAGGGCGAGGGAGAGCTTTGTATGCGTCTCTGTGTGTGGAGTAAAGGTGGTCTAGAGTTTTTTTCCCTCTGGTTGCACATTTAACATGCTGGTAGAAATTAGGTAGAACGGATTTAAGTTTCCCTGCATTAAAGTCCCCGGCCACTAGGAGCGCTGCATCTGGATGAGATGAATGAGATGAAGAAATGAGAGGAGGAGAGGAGACGAGATGAGAAGTGAAGAGGGAAGAACACTAAGAGATGAGAGGAGGAGAGAAGGGGAGAGGAGAAGAGAGGAGAGGAGAGAAGTAGAGAAGTGAAGAGGGGAGAGGAGAGGAGAGAAGAGGAGAAGTGAAGAGGGGAGAACACTAAGAGATGAGAGGAGGAGAGAAGGCACGTATCACTTTCTCAGGGCATGAGAAGAGAAGAGGAGAGGAAAGGAGAGAAGAGGAGAGGAGGGGAGAGGAGAGAAAATTAGAAGAGGGGAGGGGAGGGGTGGGGAGAAGAGTGGAGAGGAGGGGAGAGGAGAGGAGAGGAGGCAGCAGGCAGGATATAAGTGCATTTAGAAAGTAGGGCACAGACTAATGGAGTGAAAATAACCAACAAGCTAACAGCAGGCTGTAGCTATAGAGTAGCGTGGAGCTGAACAGTAAATTCCTCAGGGCTGCAGGTCATTAGTGTTAATATCGCGCCTTGTGCCATCTGCCACAGATTGTTTACACTGGCACACAGTAATGAGATCCTAATTAGTCCATAGATAGAACGGGTATGTGTTCCGTGTGTATATGGGGGGGGGGGGCTATGTGTGTGTTTGTGTGTCAAATCAAATCAAATTTCATTTGTCACATGCTTCATAAACAACAGGTGTAGACTAATAGTGAAATGCTAACTTCCCAACAATGCAAAGAGAAAACAAATACACATAATAACACAAGGAATAAATACACTATGAGTCAATGACAACTTGGTTATATACACTGGGTACCAGTACTGAGTTGATGTGCAGGAGTACGAGATAATGGAGGCAGATACAGTGGGGGAAAAAAGTATTTAGTCAGCCACCAATTGTGCTTGTGTGTCAAATCAAATCAAATTTCATTTGTCACATGCTTCATAAACAACAGGTGTAGACTAATAGTGAAATGCTAACTTCCCAACAATGCAAAGAGAAAACAAATACACATAATAACACAAGGAATAAATACACTATGAGTCAATGACAACTTGGTTATATACACTGGGTACCAGTACTGAGTTGATGTGCAGGAGTACGAGATAATGGAGGCAGACACAGTGGGGAAAAAAAAGTATTTAGTCAGCCACCAATTGTGCAAGTTCTCCCACTTAAAAAGATGAGAGAGGCCTGTAATTTTCATCATAGGTACACGTCAACTATGACAGACAAATTGAGAAAAAAAATCCAGAAAATCACATTCTAGGATATTTTATGAATTTATTTGCAAATTATGGTGGAAAATAAGTATTTGGTCACCTACAAACAAGCAAGATTTCTGGCTCTCACAGACCTGTAACTTCTTCTTTAAGAGGCTCCTCTGTCCTCCACTCGTTACCTGTATTAATGGCACCTGTTTGAACTTGTTATCAGTATAAAAGACACCTGTCCACAACCTCAAACAGTCACACTCCAAACTCCACTATGGCCAAGACCAAAGAGCTGTCAAAGGACACCAGAAACAAAATTGTAGACCTGCACCAGGCTGGGAAGACTTAATCTGCAATAGGTAAGCAGCTTGGTTTGAAGAAATCAACTGTGGGAGCAATTATTATGAAATGGAAGACATACAAGACCACTGATAATCTCCCTCGATCTGGGGCTCCACGCAAGATCTCACCCCGTGGGGTCAAAATGATCACAAGAACGGTGAGCAAAAATCCCAGAACCACACGGGGGGACCTAGTGAATGACCTGCAGAGAGCTGGGACCAAAGTAACAAAGCCAACCATCAGTAACACACTACGCCGCCAGGGACTCAAATCCTGCAGTGCCAGACGTGTCCCCCCTGCTTAAGCCAGTACATGTCCAGGCCCGTCTGAAGTTTGCTAGAGTGCATTTAGATGATCCAGAAGAGGATTGGGAGAATGTCATATGGTCAGATGAAACCAAAATATAACTTTTTGGTAAAAACTCAACTCGTCGTGTTTGGAGGACAAAGAATGCTGAGTTGCATCCAAAGAACACCATACCTACTGTGAAGCATGGGGGTGGAAACATCATGCTTTGGGGCTGTTTTTCTGCAAAGGGACCAGGACGACTGATCCGTGTAAAGGAAAGAATGAATGGGGCCATGTATCGTGAGATTTTGAGTGAAAACCTCCTTCCATCAGCAAGGGCATTGAAGATGAAACGTGGCTGGGTCTTTCAACATGACAATGATCCCAAACACACCGCCCAGGCAACGAAGGAGTGGCTTCATAAGAAGCATTTCAAGGTCCTGGAGTGGCCTAGCCAGTCTCCAGATCTCAACCCCATAGAAAATATTTGGAGGGAGTTGAAAGTCTGTGTTGCCCAGCAACAGCCCCAAAACATCACTGCTCTAGAGGAGATCTGCATGGAGGAATGGGCCAAAATACCAGCAACAGTGTGTGAAAACCTTGTGAAGACTTACAGAAAACGATTGACCTGTGTCAGTGGGAGAATTTGCACAATTGGTGGCTGACTAAATACTTTTTTCCCCACTGTACAAGTTGAAGTCGGAAGTTTACATACACCTTAGCCAAATACATTTAAACTCAGTTTTTCACAATTCCTGACATTTAATCCTAGTAAAAATTTCCTGTCTTAGGTCAGTTAGGATCACCACTTTATTTTAAGAATGTGAAATGTCAGAATAATAGTAGAGAGAATTATTTATTTCAGCTTTTATTTCTTTCATCACATTCCCAGTGGGTCAGAAGTTCACATACACTCAATTAGAATTTGGTAGCATTGCCTTTCAAGTGTTTAACTTGGGTCAAACGTTTCGGGTAGCCTTCCACAAGCTTCCCACAATAAGTTGGGTGAATTTTGGTCCATTCCTCCTGACAGAGCTGGTGTAACTGAGTCAGGTTTGTAGGCCTCCTTGCTCGCACACGCTTTTTCAGTTCTGCACACAAATGTTCTATACGATTGAGGTCAGGGCTTTGTGATGGCCACTCCAATTCCTGGACTTTGTTGTCCTTAAGCCATTTTGCCACAACTTTGGAAGTATGCTTGAGGTCATTGTCCATTTGGAAGACCCATTTGCGACCAAGCTTTAACTTCCTGACTGATGTCTTGAGATCTTGCTTCAATATATCCACATAATTTTCATTCCTCATGATGCTATCTATTTTGTGAAGTGCACCAGTCCCTCCTGCAGCAAAGCACCCCCACAGCATGATGCTGCCACCCCCGTGCTTCATGGTTGGGATGGTGTTCTTCTGCTTGCAAGCCACCTCCTTTTTCCTCCAAACATAACGATGGTCATTATGACCAAACAATTATATTTTTGTTTCATCAGACCAGAGGACATTTCTCCAAAAAGTACGATCTTTGTCCCCATGTGCAGTTGCAAACTGTAGTCTGGCTTTATTATGGCAGTTTTGGAGCAGTGGCTTCTTCCTTGCTGAGCGGCCTTTCAGGTTATGTCGATATAGGACTCGTTTTACTGTGGATATAGATACTTTTGTACCTGTTTCCTTCAGCTATTTACCAACTATTTAGCAGTCTTATGGATTGGTTAACTATTTAACTAACTATTTAGCAGTATTATAGATTGGGGGTAGAAGCTGTTCAGGGTCCTGTTGGTTCCAGACTTGGTGCATCGGTACCGCTTGCCGTGCGGTAGTAGAGAGAACAGTCTATGAATTGGGTGTCTGGAGTATTTGACAATTTTTAGGGCCTTCCTCTGACACCGCTGGGTATAGAGGTCTTGGGTGGCAGGAAGCTTGGCCCCAGTGATATACTGGACCGTACGCACTACCCTCTGTAGCGCCTTGCGGTCGGATGCCAAGCAGTTGCCATACCAAGCGATGATGCAGCCAGTCAAGATGCTCTCAATGGTGCAGCTGTAAAACTTTTTGAGGATCTGAGGGCCCATGCCAAATATTTTCAGCCTCCTGAGGGGGAAGAGGCATTATCGTACCCTCTTCACGACTGTGTTGGTGTGTTTGGACCATGATAGATCCTTAGTGATGTGGACACATGAGGAACTTGAAGCTCTCGACCCGCTCCAATACAGCTCTGTAGATGTGTTGATCAGCATCATACAGTTACACCTGGGCTATCTGGCTGGCTATATAGTGAAGGCTTGTATGAAGGCTATATTAAGACAGATAGGGCAACTGTTCCCATTACATTGTATTGGTCTATTTGATTGATTTAATTGTATTGGTCTATATGATTGATTTAATTGTATTAGTCATTATGGTCGATTTAATTGCATTAGTCTATATGGTTGATTTAATTGTATTAGTCTATATGGTTGATTTAATTGTATTAGTCTATATGGTTGATTTAATTGTATTAGTCTATATGATTGATTTAATTGTATTAGTCATTATGGTCGATTTAATTGCATTAGTCTATATGGTTGATTTAATTGTATTAGTCTATATGGTTGATTTAATTGTATTAGTCTATATGATTGATTTAATTGTATTGGTCTATATGGTTGATTTAATTGTATTGGTATATATGGTTGATTTAATTGTATTGGTCTGTATGATTGATTTAATTGTAGTGGTCTATATGGTTGATTTAAGTGTATTGGTCTATATGGTTGATTTAATTGTATTGGTCTGTATGATTGATTTAATTGTAGTGGTCTATATGGTTGATTTAAGTGTATTGGTCTGTATGATTGATTTAATTGTAGTGGTCTATATGGTTGATTTAAGTGTATTGGTCTGTATGATTGATTTAATTGTATTAGTCTATATGATTGATTTAATTGACCGTGAGCCACAAACCCTAAACACACAGGTGTGTTTTAGTCCCAGATGACACCCTACTTCCTCTGAGACCCAGTCAAAAGTAGTGCACTATGTAGGGAATAGGGTTCCATTTGGGACACTGACTATTATTTATTTGAGATACGGACACTACTTAAACAGTATCAGCCTGAAACTGCCATGTCCTTTCCCATCCCTTGACATCTCTGTGTTAGTGAGTTTGGGACGATAGCAGTAGGCCAATAGCACGCTAATAGTTTCTGTGCTGCGGCAGGCTAGTGGGAGTATCATCAAGAGCCCTTCTGCCTGGTATTGTAATTTACGCTGTGGAATGGACCTGGTTGACTGGCTGGTGATTGTGATTCTTATCAGAGCGGCAGAGTGCTTCAGCGGGCTAGCGTAGCGCCAACACACACACACACTAGGCTAGGAGTTGAGTGTAGCAGGGGCTGGCAGTAAATGCTAATAGCAGAGAGCAGCTGACAGAGACCATTATGCTCCTTCATTACATCTACAGGACAACGCCTGCTTGGCCTGGCCTGGAGACCTGGGTTCACTTAGTATTTGTTGCCTTTCAAATACTTTATCTGTGCTTGATTGAGCTTGCCAGCCACAATAGAACCAAGTGAATAGTCCGAAAAGTGCAAACCCCTCATCTGGCGGTCCAGGCAGGCATTTGAAAGATACAAGGTGAATTTGTACCCAGGTCTGGGAGCCAGGCTCAGAAACCCACACAGACACTGATTTATTGACCTGCCTTGTGCATATAGGTGCCATCCACAGCCACCAGTTAATGTACATTATTCCCAGCTTGCACGTAACGTTCTGAGAACCACATGTTTCTTAGAGGTTGGTGAGAGCGTGGTTGTCCTATGGTTATTTTGCATACAGCCTTCTCACAACGTTCTGGGAATAGTGCCGGATATCCAGCTAGCACATAATGTTCAGAGAACCATATGTTTCTTAGGTGGGAATTTCAGTACTTCAGCATAACATTTTCTGCAGGCTTCCTCATGGTTCTATTTAAAATCATATTTTCAGAACATTCAGAGAACGTTAAGAAACAACGTTCTTCTGTGTGAATTTCAGTACTTCAGCATAACGTTTTCTGCAGGTTTCCTCATGGTCCTATTTAAAGTCATGTTCTCAGAACATTAAGAAACCTTTTCATAAAAACCACAAGAAAACTTTAGAAACGTTCAAAGAAAGTTATTTAAAAACATATATATTCTGTTCTCAGCATCAACCAACCTCTCTCTATCCTCTCTTGTTAAGCGTGTTCAGGTGTGTTGGCCACGCCCACTAATTGGCCACACCTGATCTTAATGAGTGCTTGTTTCCTTTGAAATGGGGTCTGTATGAATAGACTAAAATGAACAGCTTTGTATGAGTTAAAAAAACCTGGTATGCTATCTCCATCCTGGTGGCGCAGTGGACTAATTCAATCGATAGTTAACAGAAGATCATAGGTTCAAATCTCACTGATACCATGCCATAATGAAAAAGAAATGTGTTTATAAGATTAAATCCTAAGTAAATTCATTTCCATTTGTGCTTGTGCTTGGAGTTCAAAGCAGTTAAGCTAGCAGTGTTATCAAAACATCTTTAAATAACCTATAATTTCCATTCTCAGAATGTTAATGAAAACTTTCAGGCAACCATTGTAAAATGTTGTCAGAACCTCCCTGCAACCTAAAAATGTAAGTTCCCAGAACAGGTTAAATTTTCACTTCGGTTCTCAGAACAGTTAAAAATAATCTGTTTTACTGGTCAGGAAACATATGGCTTCGTTACCAGAACCAATGGGAAACCAACTTCCAAGGAACCAAATGTGCTAGCTGGGTCCATATATGAACCTGGATGTAACTGTGGAATCTGGATCAGCATCTCAATAGCAGGTGACAATGGAAATATACTATATATCAACTGGGATTTGATTGCATGTGCCTGCCTGCCTGTAATCTTATTCCTGAGTGGAATTGAAAGATAGGGAGACAGAGCGAGAGGGGGGAGAGAGAAAGAGAGAGAGTCGGGAGAGAGGAAAAAGATAGAGAGAGAGAGCGAAAGAGAGAGAGAGAGAGAGAGAGAGAGAGAGAGAGAGGGAGAGAGAGGGAGAGGGGAGAGGGGAGAGGGAGAGAGCATGAACAGAGATACTGCAGGAGGTTAACAACTGGTAGAGGTCAGGGGTCAGGGATGAGACTTTCTGCAAGACAGAATGATGGTGTAGGTGAGAGCTGGGCTGGCTGGCTCTTTGAAGAAAATGGCTTGTCTGTAAGATGTAAGATGAGGGACAGTGCCTGACAGACCAACCAACTTGCACATGTCCTCTATATTGTTATTGTTCAATGGTTATTTTGACCCTTGGTTATTGTTGTTACTGTTGTCCCGTTGACAATATTGATTATTATTATTTTAATTATGATAATATTGTAAATATCCAAAGTAAGCTTTGGCAATATGTACATTGTTACGTCATGCCAATAAAGCAAATTGAATTGAATTGAATTGAGAGAGGGAGAGGTAGAGAGACATGGGGGAGAGAGACAAAGAGAGATAGAGAGGGGAGAGATAGAGAGGGGAGAGAGAGAGAGAGAGAGAGAGAGAGAGAGAGAGAGAGAGAGAGAGAGAGAGAGAGAGAGAGAGAGAGAGAGAGAGTGAACAGACAGACAGCAGGAGGTTAACAACTGGTAGTGGTCAGGGGTCAGGGATGAGACTTTCTGGAGGACAGAATTATGGTGTAGGAGTGAGCTGGGCTGGCTAGCTCTTTGAAGAAAATGGCTTTTCTTTGATTTGTGTGTATGTGTGTGTGTGTGTGTGTGGGGGGGGTCGTAATTATGCCATCACTGGTCACAAGTGGCTGCCTCACCAGCCCCAGCCAGGAACAGAGAGGATGATGGGAGGGAAGGAGATAGTGGTCAGAAGGTCTGCTGGTTATGTGTCTGTTTGAGAGACGAGTCTAGCCAGGCGACAGTGAAAGCTGCAATATGTCATCTTTCCTTAACAACTCTCTGTACTATGTCATTCTCCTCTTCCTCTCTCTCTCTCTCTTTCTCTCTCTCTCTCTCTCCCTCCCCTTCTCTCTCTCTCCAGGTACCATCTTCACCTTCTCTCTCTCATCTGAATTAGCATCTATTGTGTCAAGCTGAGAAGTGAAGGGAGGCATGGAGGTGTTGAGTCGTGTTATACATTGAGACGTAGTATAGAGGTGTTGAGTCGTGTTATATGTTGAGACGTAGTATAGAGGTGTTGAGTCGTGTTATATGTTGAGACATGTAGTATAGAGGTGTTGAGTCGTGTTATATGTTGAGACATGTAGTATAGAGGTGTTGAGTCGTGTTATATGTTGAGACGTAGTATAGAGGTGTTGAGTCGTGTTATATGTTGAGACGTAGTATAGAGGTGTTGAGTTGTGTTATATGTTGAGACGTAGTATAGAGGTGTTGAGTCGTGTTATATGTTGAGACATGTAGTATAGAGGTGTTGAGTTGTGTTATATGTTGAGACATGTAGTATAGAGGTGTTGAGTTGTTATATGTTGAGACATGTAGTATAGAGGTGTTGAGTCGTGTTATATGTTGAGACATGTAGTATAGAGGTGTTGAGTCGTGTTATATGTTGAGACATGTAGTATAGAGGTGTTGAGTCGTGTTATATGTTGAGACATGTAGTATAGAGGTGTTGAGTCGTGTTATATGTTGAGACATGTAGTATAGAGGTGTTGAGTCGTGTTATACATTGAGACATGTAGTATAGAGGTGTTGAGTCGTGTTATATGTTGAGACGTAGTATAGAGGTGTTGAGTCATGTTATACATTGAGACATGTAGTATAGGGGGGGTCGTAATTATGCCATCACTGGTCACAAGTGGCTGCCTCACCAGCCCCAGCCAGGAACAGAGAGGATGATGGGAGGGAAGGAGATAGTGGTCAGAAGGTCTGCTGGTTATGTGTCTGTTTGAGAGACGAGTCTAGCCAGGCGACAGTGAAAGCTGCAATATGTCATCTTTCCTTAACAACTCTCTGTACTATGTCATTCTCCTCTTCCTCTCTCTCTCTCTCTTTCTCTCTCTCTCTCTCTCTCTCTCCCCTTCTCTCTCTCTCAGGTACCATCTTCACCTTCTCTCTCTCATCTGAATTAGCATCTATTGTGTCAAGCTGAGAAGTGAAGGGAGGCATGGAGGTGTTGAGTCGTGTTATACATTGAGACGTAGTATAGAGGTGTTGAGTCGTGTTATATGTTGAGACGTAGTATAGAGGTGTTGAGTCGTGTTATATGTTGAGACATGTAGTATAGAGGTGTTGAGTCGTGTTATATGTTGAGACATGTAGTATAGAGGTGTTGAGTCGTGTTATATGTTGAGACGTAGTATAGAGGTGTTGAGTCGTGTTATATGTTGAGACGTAGTATAGAGGTGTTGAGTTGTGTTATATGTTGAGACGTAGTATAGAGGTGTTGAGTCGTGTTATATGTTGAGACATGTAGTATAGAGGTGTTGAGTTGTGTTATATGTTGAGACGTAGTATAGAGGTGTTGAGTTGTTATATGTTGAGACATGTAGTATAGAGGTGTTGAGTCGTGTTATATGTTGAGACATGTAGTATAGAGGTGTTGAGTCGTGTTATATGTTGAGACATGTAGTATAGAGGTGTTGAGTCGTGTTATATGTTGAGACATGTAGTATAGAGGTGTTGAGTCGTGTTATATGTTGAGACATGTAGTATAGAGGTGTTGAGTCGTGTTATACATTGAGACATGTAGTATAGAGGTGTTGAGTCGTGTTATATGTTGAGACGTAGTATAGAGGTGTTGAGTCGTGTTATACATTGAGACATGTAGTATAGAGGTGTTGAGTTGTGTTATATGTTGAGACATGTAGTATAGAGGTGTTGAGTCGTGTTATATGTTGAGACATGTAGTATAGAGGTGTTGAGTCGTGTTATATGTTGAGACATGTAGTATAGAGGTGTTGAGTTGTGTTATATGTTGAGACATGTAGTATAGAGGTGTTGAGTCGTGTTATATGTTGAGACATGTAGTATAGAGGTGTTGAGGTGTGTTATATGTTGAGACATGTAGTATAGAGGTGTTGAGTCGTGTTATATGTTGAGACATGTAGTATAGAGGTGTTGAGTCGTGTTATATGTTGAGACATGTAGTATAGAGGTGTTGAGTTGTGTTATATGTTGAGACATGTAGTATAGAGGTGTTGAGTCGTGTTATATGTTGAGACATGTAGTATAGAGGTGTTGAGCCGTGTTATATGTTGAGACATGTAGTATAGAGGTGTTGAGTTGTGTTATATGTTGAGACATGTAGTATAGAGGTGTTGAGTCGTGTTATATGTTGAGACATGTAGTATAGAGGTGTTGAGCCGTGCTGTACGTTGAGGCATGTAGCTCTCAAATAAAGATAAAGTTATTTTTGAGGCACTAATTGTTATGTTCACCAGAGATTCAATGAGTTCATGAATGTGCTAGGTACAGTAACTGACTTGCCAAACTCAATTGTTAAGCAGACTAAGTAATGCGTATGCTAAATGTTCAACTAAAACTAACCTTTGTTAATTTTGTACATCCAGTGCTCCCTAACGTTACTATAATCCTCCTGAAATCCAGCAAACTAAATTGGGGGGAATTCTTATTTTTTGTACATCTGTAGTGACCATTAGGAATCGGCTGATAGTAAATATGATAGGTAAATAGGTAAAAAACTACATAGGGCATTTATTAACATCCTGATGTCCACTACAGAGGACATTTATTAACATCCTGATGTCGACTACAGAGGATATTCATTAACATCCTGATGTCCACTACAGAGGATATTCATTAACATCCTGATGTCCACTACAGAGGATATTCATTAACATCCTGATGTCCACTACAGAGGATATTCATTAACATCCTGATGTCCACTACAGAGGACATTTATTAACATCCTGATGTCCACTACAGAGGACATTTATTAACAAGCTCTTATTTAACTCTTATTTAATGTGATACATGATCCCACTGCTCTGAAAACTCACCTAACTATTCCTGAGATGTTTACCTATTAGAAACAATTTGAATTTCAAACTCACAAAATAATAATTACACAATTACACGCACTTACTATAAATGTGCTAATTGTGATTGTAATTGTGATGGCAGCCATCTTGAAGAACCAGAACGGTGACACCCCCACATATGTGATATTATTGAAAAGCCCAGAATGTCCTCTCAAAGGGACAACAGGACCTAACACAGTGGCATGTATGGCCTTAGAGATATGAACAATTCACCATTAGAGAGTACACAAATTAATTGCGGTGTCTCAGGAGGATAAAGACGGTCCGTTTCTTTCTTCCATCTGGGTGGGTTGTAAAGAGAGATTAAAACCTTGCTACAGGGGGAAACACGCTGACTGGCTGTCCCATCCCACATTCAAGCCTGCAATCACTTCCTCTCTTCTCACACAAACCCAATTTATATGCAACACAACTGGAATGGGAAGCACAGCAAAAAGAGGTGCAAAGCAAGGGTGAATATGTCAAAGCTAAATCATGGTTAGCTAGCTCTATTTTCTGACACGATCTTATAAATATGCAAGAGCTTTTTACGTCGAAGAAGAAAGATGAAAGAATTATACTGCATAGCACTTTTACATTTTCCTTCTTCTCACACAATATCAGGTGTATCCTGCAGGTTACTGTGAGAAATGACGTGAATTGAGCTGAAGACTATTTCATTCTTAATGTATTCACTAAACAGGTTTAGCCAGCAAGGTTCTCACCGCTCGCTGAACTGCTCTTGACACCTTGTATAGTCCTGGGAATGTACTACATTATACCAGTCATTTTGTCAACTCTATTCTCCTCTATCTGCCTCTCAGGACGTACAGTGCACTACTGGTGGTAGACTATCTAGATCCAGTTTATAGACTATCTAGATCCAGTTTATAGACTATCTAGATCCAGTTTATAGGCTATCTAGATCCAGTTTATAGACTATCTAGATCCAGTTTATAGACTATCTAGATCCAGTTTATAGACTATCTAGATCCAGTTTATAGACTATCTAGATCCAGTTTATATGCTATCTAGATCCAGTTTATAGACTATCTAGATCCAGTTTATAGACTATCTAGATCCAGTTTATAGACTATCTAGATCCAGTTTATAGACTATCTAGACACAGTTTATAGACTATATAGATCCAGTTTATAGACTATATAGATCCAGTTTATAGACTATATAGATCCAGTTTATAGACTATCTAGACACAGTTTCTGGCTCCAATCACACATCACATAACAGATCACAAATACCCCCTAACAATCAGTGTGTGTGTGTGTGTGTGTGTGTGTGTGTGTGTGTGTGTGTGTGTGTGTGTGTGTGTGTGTGTGATCAATCAGTGTGAATATGTTCTAATGACCTTGGCTCCTCCGTTGCAGAGCGCTGGGCTGGGCTGAGGGATATGAAGGCTTAATGCAGCCCTCCATCTACACATACACACACACACACAGACACACACACACACACACACACACACACACACACACACACACACACACACACACACACACACACACACACACAGACAAAGACACACACACACACAGGCACACACACAAACACAAACACACACACACACACACACACACATTATGGCGTGTGATATGAAGGCTTAATACCGTCCTCCACTCCACGTAGTGAGAGTTATAGTCTGTGATCTGCATCAGAAATGTCTGTTAAACGTACCACTTTAGGAAATGATTATCAGTAAATGGCAAGCAAACAGCCAGACAGGAGAGAGAGGAGGAGAGGGATCGGTGCCGACATCCAACTAAACGTCTGCATCACAAATGACATGATTAGTTTGGTCTTGGCAACACGTGTTGCCATAGAAGCCCTGGCTGTGTCCCAAATGGCACCCTATTCCCTATGAGGCCTGGTCAAAAGTAATGCACTATATAGGGAATAGGGTGCCATTTGGGACGGAGATCAAATTTCATACAGCATCATTCTAAACCTTCAGTAAATCCACGTCAAATAGCTGTTTATTATTTATTTCCAACATGATAATCCCAATCTGCATTATGAATCAGTGTTAAATTGGAGAGCAACGTATTTATTTCACAAATGAACATATTTACATCAGCACCATTAGAAGGACACTGACGAGATAGATAGATACAGTGCATCCTTAGAGAGAGAGAGAGAGAGAGCGAGAGACTGTGTGTGTGTGTGTGTGCATGGGTGCCTGTGTGCGTGTGTGTGAGAGTACTTGATTAAAAGCATTCCAACACTTTCTTTTTTTTTTTTTTTTTGTCATTTAGCAGACGCTCTTATCCAGAGCGACTTACATGAGCAATTAGGGTTAAGTGCCTTGCTCAAGGGCACATCGACAGATTTTTCACCTAGTCGGCTCTGGGATTAGAACCAGTGACCTTTCGGTTACTGGCACAACGCTCTTAACCACTAAGCTACCTGCCACGCCATAGTAAATAATGTGCTTTAATACAGATATAATGCTGTGGATTACATCTCACAAAGATATTAATAAATCATCTGGTTTATTTATTACAAATTCCTTTACTTTACCAGAGTGAGTTAAATTACATCTTTCATCTCTGGCAGAGGATTGGAGAGGCTTTTTGGTGGGATGGTGGGTGGGTTAGGAGTGTGTATGTGTGTGTATGTTTGTGTGTGTGTGTGTGTGTGTGTGTGTGTGTGTGTGTGTGTGTGTGTGCTGTGCGCACACTAACCCTAGTTACCCTAGCCCTAGTTACCCTAACCCTAGTTACCCTAACCCTAGTTACCATAATCCTAGTTACCACTAACCCTAGTTATCCTCACCCTAGTTACCCAAACCCTAGTTACCCTAAGCCTGTCTAGTTCATGATATCAGAGAGTGTTCTCCTCTACAGTATATCAGGTAGATGATAGAGGATGATGATAGTAGTCCCTTAATGCCAGGTAGATGATAGAGGATGACGATAGTAGAGTTCCTTAATGCCAGGTAGATGATAGAGGATGATGATAGTAGTCCCTTAATGCCAGGTAGATGATAGAGGATGATGATAGTAGAGTTCCTTAATGCCAGGTAGATGATAGAGGATGATGATAGTAGTCCCTTAATGCCAGGTAGATGATAGAGATGGTGATGATAGTAGTCCCTTAATGCCAGGTAGATGATAGAGGATGATGATAGTAGAGTTCCTTAATGCCAGGTAGATGATAGAGGATGATGATAGTAGTCTGTTAATGCCAGGTAGATGATAGAGGATGATGATAGTAGTCCCTTAATGCCAGGTAGATGATAGAGGATGATGATAGTAGAGTCCCTTAATGCCAGGTAGATGATAGAGGATGATGATAGTAGAGTCCCTTAATGCCAGGTAGATGATAGAGGATAATGATAGTAGAGTCCCTTAATGCCAGGTAGATGATAGAGGATGATGATAGTAGAGTCCCTTAATGCCAGGTAGATCAAAGTCTACCATCATTGCCACACACACACACACACACATCCTGGTGTTCTCAGATTGGAGGGGATAATTACCAGAGGGTCAACAGGGCATCACTAACGAGCTGCATAACCTTGCTCTGCGTGTGTTTCCTCTCCTCTCCTCTCCTCTCCTCTCCTCTCCTCTCCTCTCCTCTCCTCTCCTCTCCTCTCCTCTCCTCTCCTCTCCTCTCCTCTCCTCTCCTCTCCTCTCCTCTCCTCTCCTCTCTCTCTCCTACAGACTAGTGCATTGTGTGTGTGTGTGTGTATGTGTGTATGTGTGTAACGTGTTCACCTCAGTGTGTGTGTTCTCTCCAGTGCCCCCTCTCCTCTCATCTATCGCACCCTGGTTCCATCGACACTCTTTCCATCAATTACAGTATGGTCCTAAAGATCCCAACAATCCTAACCATCTGAGGCTTGTGGCTAACACTCCTGGTAAAGTCAATTCATGTTGCTCTGAGGGGGCTGTGGAGGGTCTGATGGCCAATTCACTTATAAACGACCTATTCATCACATTGTACCAAACCTCTCACATTCTCTACACTCACTAGTTCAACACCCGCCTTCTCTCCACTCAACATGTTGGTATGGTTACAGTACATTGTCCATCTCTACCGAATGGTGTTTTAGCTTCCAACATAACGCTCTCCACTCTAAACTCTAAACTCCATTTTGTTCACACAAACCCCCCACTGAACTGTGCTCACAGTTAACAAACACCAGTCTAACCCTCTAACCATGCCCTTAACATGCCCTTAACAACAGAAAATAACAGAACACATCCCTCTATCCCTCCATCTCTCCCTCTACCCATCCATCCCTCCACACTTCACCGCTTTCACAGGCCTGAACTCAAGAGTGGAGAGATTTGATCCCTCCATCAGAGCAGAGAGATAGAGGAGATGAGAGATGGAGTGAAGGAGAGATGGAGAGATGGAGTGAAGGGAGTGAAGGACCAGAGGAGAGGAGTGGAGCAGGGGTTAAAGCAACAACAACAAAAATCCATGACTGATCTCAGGTCAATTGTCTGGGGCCAAGTTAACCTCCTCTTTCATGTAAAAAAAAGTAATGACCTTCATACTTTTAGGGAAAGAGGATCATTTGGTACATATATCACACTGCAAGTTTGACCAATTCCAGTCCCCTTGCTTAGGGGTTCCGGGGTCCTCCCCAGGAGCATCTTCATTTAGAGGACTGAGAAGCTCAGTTCTGGTGACTTTTTAAAAGGACGTTCTACTCCAAAATGAATGAAAGAAAATGATGCTGACGTCATCTAAAATATAATTACCACCTCCAGAAATGAGCCTAATAAGACTTTGTTAAAAATGTGTTAAATTATTTTAAAATATTGTACCATATAGCCTGTATGGATGGTCTATTATCAGATGTGCTATTAGCAATAAGCATTATCCCCTGTAGCCCAACTGATGCAGCATAGTGGCTAGAAATACATAGGCTGAAGCATGGGGTTTGTATATCTGAATTTGCCCCATTGGTCACAACATCCTGATTGCGTATAATTGAGTATTATTCATTATTATTAAATTATAAATATGAATATATACAGTGAGGGGAAAAAGTATTTGATCCCCTGCTGATTTTGTACGTTTGCCCACTGACACATGATCAGTCTATAATTTTAATGGTAGGTTTATTTGAACAGTGAGAGACAGAATAACAACAAAAAAATCCAGAAAAACACATGTCAAAAATGTTATAAATTGATTTGCATCTTAATGAGGGAAATAAGTATTTGACCCCTCTGCAAAACATTACTTAGTACTTGGTGGCAAAACCCTTGTTGGCAATCAAAGAGGTCAGACGTTTCTTGTAGTTGGCCACCAGGTTTGCACACATCTCAGGAGGGATTTTGTCCCACTCCTCTTTGCAGATCTTCTCCAAGTCATTGAGGTTTCGAGCCTGACTTTTGGCAACTCGAACCTTCAGCTCCCTCCACAGATTTTCTATGGGATTAAGATCTGGAGACTGGCTAGGCCACTCCAGGACCTTAATGTGCTTCTTCTTGAGCCACTCCTTTGTTGCCTTGGCCGTGTGTTTTGGGTCATTGTCATGCTGGAATACCCATCCACGACCCATTTTCAATGCCCTGGCTGAGGGAAGGAGGTTCTCACCCAAGATTTGACGGTACATGGCCCCATCCATCGTCCCTTTGATGCGGTGAAGTTGTCCTGTCCCCTTAGCAGAAAAACACCCCCAAAGCATAATGTTTCCACCTCCATGTTTGACGGTGGGGATGGTGTTCTTGGGGTCATAGGCAGCATTCCTCCTCCTCCAAACACGGCGAGTTGAGTTGATGCCAAAGAGCTCAATTTTGGTCTCATCTGACCACAACACTTTCACCCAGTTCTCCTCTGAATCATTCAGATGTTCATTGGCAAACTTCAGACGGGCATGTATATGTGCTTTCTTGAGCAGGGGGACCTTGCGGGCGCTGCAGGATTTCAGTCCTTCACGGCGTAGTGTGTTACCAATTGTTTTCTTGGTGACTATGGTCCCAGCTGCCTTGAGATCATTGACAAGATTCTCCCGTGTAGTTCTGGGCTGATTCCTCACCATTCTCATGATCATTGCAACTCCACAAGGTGAGATCTTGCATGGAGCCCCAGGCCGAGGGAGATTGACAGTTATTTTGTGTTTCTTCCATTTGCGAATAATCGCACCAACTGTTGTCACCTTCTCACCAAGCTGCTTGTCGATGGTCTTGTAGCCCATTCCAGCCTTGTGTAGGTCTACAATCTTGTCCCTGACATCCTTGGAGACCTCATTGGTCTTGGCCATGGTGGAGAGTTTGGAATCTGATTGATTGATTGCTTCTGTGGACAGGTGTCTTTTATACAGGTAACAAGCTGAGATTAGGAGCACTCCCTTTAAGAGTGTGCTCCTAATCTCAGCTCGTTACCTGTATAAAAGACACCTGGGAGCCAGAAATCTTTCTGATTGAGAGGGGGTCAAATACTTATTTCCCTCATTAAAATGCTACATTTTTGGCATGCATTTTTCTGGATTTTTTTGTTGTTATTCTGTCTCCCACTGTTCAAATAAACCTACCATTAAAATTATAGACTGATCATTTCTTTGTCAGTGGCCAAACGTACAAAATCAGCAGGGGATCAAATACTTTTTTCCCTCACTGTACATAATTATTAATTACTATTCACTCAAAAATTATATATTTTGGGGTTTCTATTACAAAGTATGTAATTGCCCTTTTAAGAACCATGCTTGAAACTCTGGTTGTAAAACTGCATTTGTAAAACTATGCCACACGCGCAATGGAAGGATTAGAGAAATAAACGTGGTAGCAATGGAAAACTGGGATCCCCCTCTTTTTCTTAACAAAGCCCAAAACTGCTTTCAAAAGTGTTGTCCTGCGATTGCATTAACAATTGTTGCGCATTGACTGCTTGTGAGAATACATGTTTCCCTCCTAAAGCTCTCGCAACTTCAATGTGCCTCCAGAGTAATATGTATCCGACTAGGTAAATAGGTAAACTATTCTACTATGGGGTTGTCTGATTTTATTTTAATAACATTACATGGCAAAAATAGTAGCACTGGAAAGTTCCATTCTGAGTGATAAAGTATAGGCTTTGAATCACTTTGCCAGCAGCTACAGTAGGTTAGACACCGCTGAATCATTTTGCCAGCAGCTACAGTAGGTTAGACACCACTGAATGACTTTACCATCAGCTACAGTAGGTTATACACCGCTGAATGACTTTACTAGCAGCTACAGTATGTTAGATACCGCTGAATGACTTTACCAGCAGCTACAGTAGGTTAGACACCGCTGAATGACTTTACCAGCAGCTACAGTAGGTTAGACACCGCTGAATGACTTTACCATCAGCTACAGTAGGTTACATACCGCTGAATGACTTTACCAGCAGCTACAGTAGGTTAGACACCGCTGAATGACTTTACCATCAGCTACAGTATGTTAGACACCGCTGAATGACTTTACCAGCAGCTACAGTAGGTTAGACACCGCTGAATGACTTTACCAGCAGCTACAGTAGGTTAGACACCGCTGAATGACTTTACTAGCAGCTACAGTATGTTAGATACCGCTGAATGACTTTACAAGCAGCTACAGTAGGTTAGACACCGCTGAATGACTTTACCAGCAGCTATAGTAGGTTAGACACCGCTGAATGACTTTACCATCAGCTACAGTAGGTTACATACCGCTGAATGACTTTACCAGCAGCTACAGTAGGTTAGACACCGCTGAATGACTTTACCAGCAGCTACAGTAGGTTAGACACCGCTGAATGACTTTACCATCAGCTACAGTAGGTTACATACCGCTGAATGACTTTACCAGCAGCTACAGTAGGTTAGACACCGCTGAATGACTTTACCAGCAGGTACAGTAGGTTAGACACCGCTGAATGACTTTACCAGCAGCTACAGTAGATTAGACACCGCTGAATGACTTTACCATCAGCTACAGTAGGTTACATACCGCTGAATGACTTTACCAGCAGCTACAGTAGGTTAGACACCGCTGAATGACTTTACCAGCAGCTACAGTAGGTTAGACACCGCTGAATGACTTTACCAGCACCTACAGTAGGTTAGACACCGCTGTCTGAGTTGAGCTCTGCATGTGGTGTGCGTTATAGACTGTTAAATTACCTTCATCTGAACATCGGAGTGTCATCAACAATCATGCATGTCAGTTCAGTGCACACAGCATAACAGAGAAATAATATATTTGAGAATACATTTATTTGGGAATATATTTCGCAGTGGTGGAAAAAGTACCCAATTGTCATACTTGAGTAAAAATAAAGATATGTTAATAGAAAATGACTCAAGTAAAAGTGAAAGTCACCCAGTAAAATACTACTTGAGTAAAAGTCTAAAAGTATTTGGTTTTAAATATACTTAAGTATCAAAAGTAAATGGAATTACTAACATATACTTAATTATCAAAAGTAAAAGTAAAAGTATAAATCATTTCAAATTCCTTATATTAAGCAAACCAGACGGCACCATTTTCTTGTTTTTTAAATTTACGGATAGCCAGGGGCACATTCCAACAGTCAGACATAATTTACAAACGAAGCATGTGTTTAGAGAGTCCGCCACATCAGAGGCAGTAGGGATGACCAGGGATGTTCTCTTGATAAGTGCGTGAATTGGACCATTTTCCTGTCCTGCTAAGTATTCACGATGTAACGAGTACTTTTGGGTGTCAGGGAAAATGTATGGAGTAAAAAGTACATTATTTTCTTTAGGAATGAAGTGGAGTCGAAGTAAAAGTTGTCAAAAATATAAATAGTAAAGTACAGACACTTAAGTACTTTACACCACCGATATTTCGTAGAACAGACATGCTTCTGTCTGTATTAGGCTATGTCATCTCCAAACCAGCCTCCAATCTGTAAAAGGAGGAGTGAAGGAGAGAGAGGAGGGATGGAGGAGTAGAGTGTTAGTTGGCTGGCAGGGCCCTGCCTCCACTCTGTAAAAGGAGGAGTGGAGGAGAGAGAGGAGGGATGGAGGGATGGAGGGATGGAGGGATGGAGGGATGGAGGGATGGAGGAGTAGAATGTTAGTTGGCTGCCAGGGTCCTGCCACCACTCTGTAACCGCTGGACATCAGGAGGCCCTCAGCCACAAATTAAAAAGTAATGAAGGCTTTTAGCCCAGTACAGCGGGGCACACACACACACACACACCGTTTCTCGCTCAGCTCTGCTCCGCCGCGTGATTGGCTGTCTGGAAATAGCCTTTTGTGTTTTTCAGAAAACAACAGAAGTGTTTGTGTGCAGGGTGTGTGTGTGTGTGCAGTGGTGCATGGGCCTCTCCTCATTCCTCAGTGCTCTTAAAGCACTGCTCCCAGCTCCAGACTTTAATTGAAACATCCACACTTTGTGGTCCTGCTGCCGGTAGGCTGGCTGCTTCCCTTATGAGCACTGTGTCCACCTCTTAGAGCTTTACTGCAGCTACAGCTCCCAGTGTTGCTTCAGAAACACTGCTCCCAACCCCTCCACATCTCTCCCAAACCAGCCATGAGGGAAACAGAAACACTCCTCCCAGCCCCTCCACATCTCTCCCAAACCAGCCATGAGGGAAACAGAAACACTCCTCCCAGCCCCTCCACATCTCTCCCAAACCAGCCATGAGGGAAACAGAAACACTGCGCCCAACCCCTCCACATCTCTCCCAAACCAGCCATGAGGGAAACAGAAACACTGCTCCCAACCCCTCCACATCTCTCCCAAACCAGCCATGAGGGAAACAGAAACACTGCTCCCAACCCCTCCACATCTCTCCCAAACCAGCCATGAGGGAAACAGAAACACTCCTCCCAGCCCCTCCACATCTCTCCCAAACCAGCCATGAGGGAACAGAAACACTCCTCCCAGCCCCTCCACATCTCTCCCAAACCAGCCATGAGGGAACAGAGGTTATATATGGGCCATTGGTCCAAGGTCATGTAACTCTCCCTTTCAGTCATAGGCTAACTGCAGCTTCAGGAAACACTACACCCATCTTCCCTGCCCTCCATCACCTAGGTCTGCATCTCAAATGGCAGCCTATTCCCTATTTAGTGCACTACTTTGGACCTGGCTGATTCACTTATCAACATTGTGCCTCATAAGGGAACTGTGCCTTAAGAGCAGGCTAACTGCAGCTCTTTAAAAAAACTCTCCCTCCCCTCTTCTCCACTTCCATTTCATCTCCCCTCCTCCTCTCCTCTCCTCTCCCCCTTCATCTCCTTTCCCCCTTCATCTCCTCTCCCCTTTCCTCTCCTCTCCACCTTCCTCTCCTCTCCTCTCCCCCTTCATCTCCCCTCCATCTCTTTACTAAACCAGTCCAGAGGTAAACATATCCATCCAAGGTCAAGCCCATGACACCTAAGGTGTGTTTAAATTATGTAACAATCAATCCATCCTCTCCTCATCTGTACCCCTTCACTGGGAAAGACTTGACAGATGAAAACAATATGGTGGAAGCTCGTCCTTAACAAATATTTATTTCAGATCAGTGCAATAAAGGGGAGAGGAGGAGGAGAGGGGAGAGGAGAGGAGAGGAGACATGTAGACTTAACGACATGTTGTGGCGTTGAATTGCAGTATTGATACGTCTTCTAGAGATGAATGAAGAGGATCATGTGAATCAATAGAGATCATTACATCCTGATGTAAGACCTGAATCACATCTTATTAAACCAGCCAGAAACCTTCAAGGCATGGAGTGAGGAGTGAATGTACATCAGGCTTATAACAACAGCAAGGACAGGTGAAACTACACACTATACAGTTGAAGTCGGAAGTTTACATACACCTTAGCCAAATACATTTAAACTCAGTTTTTCACAATTCCTGACATTTAATCCTAATAAAAATTCCCTGTTTTAGGTCAGTTAGGATCAGCACTTTATTTTAAGAATGTGAAATGTCAGAATAATAGTAAAGATCATTATTTATTTCAGCTTTTATTTCTTTCATCACATTCCCAGTGGGTCAGAAGTTTACATACACTCAATTAGTATTTGGTAGCATTGCCTTTAAATTGTTTAACTTGGGTCAAAAGTTTTGGGTAGCCTTCCACAAGCTTCCCACAATAAGTTGGGTGAATTTTGGCCCATTCCTCCTGACATAGATGGTGTAATTGAGTCAGGTTGGTAGGCCTCCTTGCTCGCACACGCTTTTTCAGTTCTGCCCACAAATGTTCTATAGGATTGAGGTCAGGGCTTTGTGATGGCCACTCCAATACCTTGACTTTGTTGTCCTTAAGCCATTTGGCCACACTTTGGAAGTATGCTTGGGGTCATTGTCCATTTGGAAGACCCATTTGCGACCAAGCTTTAACTTCCTGACTGATGTCTTGAGATGTTGCTTCAATATATCCACATAATTTTCCTTCCTCATGATGCCATCTATTTTGTGAAGTGCACCAGTCCCTCCTGCAGCAAAGCACACCCACAGCATGATGCTGCCACCCCCGTGCTTCACGGTTGGGACGGTGTTCTTCGGCTTGCAAGCAAACCCCTTTTTCCTCCAAACATAACGATGGTCATTATGGCCAAACAGTTATATTTTTGTTTAATCAGACCAGAGGACATTTCTCAAAAAAGTACGATCTTTGTCCCCATGTGCAGTTGCAAACCGTAGTCTGGCTTTTTTATGGCGGTTTTAGAGCAGTGGCTTCTTCTTTGCTGAGCGGCCTTTCAGGTTATGTCGATATAGGACTTGTTTTACTGTGGATATAGATACTTTTGAACCTGTTTCCTCCAGCATCTTCACAAGGTCCTTTGCTGTTGTCCTGGGATTGATTTGCACTTTTTGCACCAAAGTACGTTAATCTCTAGGAGACAGAACACGTCTCCTTCCTGAGCAGTATGATGGCTGCGTGGTCCCATGGTGTTTATACTTGTGTACTATTGTTTGTACAGATGAACGTGTTACCTTCAGGCGTTTGGAAATTGCTCCCAAGGATGAACCATACTTGTGGAGGTCTACAATTTTTTTTCTGAGGTCTTGGCTGATATCTTTTGATTTTCCCATGATGTCAAGCAAAGAGGCACTGAGTTTGAAGGTAGGCCTTGAAATACATCCACAGGTACACCTCCAATTGACTCAAATGATGTCAATTAGCCTATCAGAAGCTTCTAAAGCCATGACATCATTTTCTGAAATTTTCCAAGCTGTTTAAAGGCACAGTCAACTTAGTGTATGTAAACTTCTGACCCACTGGAATTGTTATACAGTGAATTATAAGTGAAATAATCTGTATGTAAACAATTGTTGGAAAAATTACTTGTGTCATGCACAAAGTAGATGTCCTAACCGACTTGCCAAAACTATAGTTTGTTAACAAGAAATTTGTGGAGTGGTTGAAAAATGAGTTTTAATGACTCCAACCTAAGTTTATGTAAACTTCTGACTTCAACTGTACATTAGGTTAATAACAACAGCAAGGACAGGTCAAACTACACACTATACAAAAGGTTAATAACAACAGCAAAGACAGGTCAAACTACACACTATACACTTAGACAAGTAGGAGTGTTGGTTTTGAATGTACAGCTGAGCTTGAAACCTTGAGAGTAACGTCACCATTAGTTTGGTCTTAACAACACGCATCTCCATAGAAGCCATTGGCTGTGTCCCAAATAGCACCCTATTCCCTTTATAGTGCACTACCTTTGACCAGGACCCTATGGGCCCTCCTCAAAAGTAGTGCCCTATAAAGGGAATAGGGTGCTATTTGGAACACAGATATGGTCACGAATAGACTACAGCCAGCCTCACTAATGGAATCGATAATAGTAGCAAATATTTACAGAGCCCCTCAAGACTATCAATTCTAATCTGTAGGACGGCACACACACACACAGACACACACACACGCACTTCCAATCTATAGGAAGATGGAAGGAAGGTTCCAATGTGGCCGTCTTTCAGGTTAGGAAGGAAATCAATAACAAGGAGCTTGAAGAACAACACACATACCACCTGTGATGGCTCTTTCATTGGTCAGTCGCACGCACGCACGCACGCACACACACACACACACACACACACACACACAAAGCCCTTCACATAAAGTCATATCTGCTTCCTGTGTGACCCCAGGGTGGTCGTCTCTCAGAAGTCTGACACCTCACACTCTGATGTCCTGGCAGCCTCCTTCACCAGACATACGGAAAGGAGAGGTGAAGGGAGGGAGAGAGGGAGGCAGGGAAGAGAAGAGAGGTGGAGTCAGGGAGGGAGAGAGGGAGGCAGGGAAGAGAAGAGAGGTGGAGGGAGGGAGGGAGAGAGGGAGGCAGGGAAGAGAAGAGAGGTGGAGGGAGGGAGGGAGGGAGGGAGGGAGGGAGGGAGGGAGGGAGGGAGGGAGGGAGGGAGAAAAAGAGGCCTTTATTCTGTACTGGATCAGTCCACTATGTTCCCTACGATAGACAGAATAAGAAGCAGAGAGAGTGGAGAGAGAGAGAGGGAGAGAGAGAGAGAGGGAGAGAGAGAGAGAGGGAGAGCGAGAGAGAGAGCGAGAGAGAGAGAGAGAGAGAGAGAGAGAGAGAGAGAGAGAGAGAGAGAGAGAGAGAGAGAGAGAGCAAGAGAGGGGGGAGGGGAACTGAGCAGTTAAGTTTCATGCACATGGTCGTATCCTTAGTTTATGTTCTGTATAAACTTACTCAATAAAGGCCATTAACATTTAACGAAACGGAACTCTGTCCACCTGTGTGTTTAATTTTTTTAAATGCACAGGTCAAGCTTATAGCTCCAGCATGAGTCAAGGCTGTGTTTACAGCTCCAGTATTAGTCAAGGCTGTGTTTACAGCTCCAGTATAAGCCAAGGCTGTGTTTACAGCTCCAGTATTAGTCAAGGCTGTGTTTACAGCTCCAGGATAAGTCAAGGCTGTGTTTACAGCTCGAGTATAAGCCAAGGCTGTGTTTACAGCTCCATAATTAGTCAATGTTGTGTTTACAGCTCCAGTATAAGCCAATGCTGTGTTTACAGCTCCAGTATAAGCCAAGGCTGTGTTTACAGCTCCAGTATTAGTCAAGGCTGTATTTACAGCTCCAGTATTAATCAAGACTGTGTTTACAGCTCCAGCATAATCAAGGCTATGTTTACAGCTCCATAATTAGTCAAGGCTGGGTTTACAGCTCCAGTATTAGTCAAGGCTGTGTTTACAGCTCCAGTATAAGTCAAGGCTGTGTTTACAGCTCCCGTATTAGTCAAAGCTGTGTTTACAAGCTCCTGTATGAGTCAAGGCTGTGTTTACAGATCCAGTATAAGTCAAGGCTGTGTTTACAGCTCCAGTATAAGTCAAGGCTGTGCTTACAGCTCCAGTATAATAAGTCAAGGCTGTGCTTACAGCTACAGTATTAGTCAAGGATGTGCTTACAGCTCCAGTATAATAAGTCAAGGCTGTGTTTACAGCTCTAGTATAATTAGTCAAAGCTGTGCTTACAGCTCCAGTATTAGTCAAGGCTGTGCAGAGTGAACATGTCCTACAGACATTGACATGTTCTGTCTCCTGTAGCTCAGTTGGAAGAGCATGGCGCTTGCAATGTCAGGGTTGTGGGTTCGTTTCCCACGGGGGGCCAGTATGAAAAATGTATGCACTCACTAACTGTAAGTCGCTCTGGATAAGAGCGTCTGCTAAATGACTAAAATGTAAAAAAATGTAAATAAACACAACACATCCTTACTACTGTGTGGCTTAGTTGGTGGGAGTCTGGCGCTGGCAACAGCAGGGTTGTGAATTTGATTCCTGCTGGAGCCACATACTAAATATGGATGAAAGTGTCTGCTAAATAGCATATAGTACAAGCATGTTTCCATTTCTGATGCACAGCTCCACAGGCACCATGCAGACTGTCACTTCCTGCAAGACAGGCACCATGCGGACTCATACACCCCCCCAAGGTAATGGAATAAAGACAAGCAGTGAGGGCAGCCTATGTAGTCTGACTCTTGTTGTGTGTGATAAAGACAAGCAGTGAGGGGTGGGGTGTGATATAGACAAGCAGTGAGGAGGTCTGGGTAGTCTCTCTCTCTCTCTCTCTCTCTCTCAGACAGTACAGAATAGTCAGACAAGACAGCATCTTCTGCCGGAGGCTATCACATACTCTTTAACAACTCCACCCTCAGCTCTGTGTGTGTGTACGTGTGTGTGTACGTGTTGGTGTATGTGAGTGTTTCTGCTGTCTGTGTGTGTTCAGCTAAGGGCAGTATAATAACACTGGGAGATGTTGATCACACGGACAGACGGACAGACAGACAGACAGACAGACAGACAGAGAGCGGATGCTTAGCAACTGATTTGGTATAAAACCCTTTGATTTGATGTTCAGGCACTTAATCAGGGAATATACTATAGACATGATGGACTTCACTGGAAATGGAAAATGGCTTTATCCTAACATAATAAGTCATTCAGATGCAGATTCAATTTAACTTACTTTTACAACAGAACTGAATATGAGGAACATAAAAACAGATCAAATTTGAATAAAGCAATTGTACACGAGAGGGCGTGCTTTTTTAGCACGGCTGTGCTGCAGTCATAGGTACGAGGCGGAGCCGAGTAGATCAGCACAGCCGTGCTAAAAAAGTCATTTTGCACAACCTCGAGTGTACAATTGCTTTTCCACAACAGGTTACCAATTAAATAAAAAACGTTATTTTGATAAATGTATTCACAGGCTACTATTTCGTCCCTCAACTAAAATATAGGCCTAGTCTCAACACAGCTATGGTTGCTAGCCAAGCCGGCTGGCAGTTCATTATATCGGTCAGGTTGCCAGAGATGAGACCCAGTCGTTAAGTATTTTTGTTTATAGCTATGGACGTGACCCAGCTGTTCTATTGGCATGCTGGCTGGCAATGGTCTTATCCCTCGCTTGGTAGCTAGCCAACTGTGGATAACACAGTCAGGTCAATCCATGCAGCTAGAAAAACAGCAAAGTAGCTGCATTTGCATTTTGGATACATCCATAATGACTAATTACGTGCGATTTCGCCTGGCATAGAAAATGTGCTCTCTCGTCAGGACACTGTTCAGAGACACGAGCCAACTCAGCTGGTAAGACAGCACACTAGTTGCATTTCATGTCATTTGACCTGTTTTTCTATTGAAAGTTCTTTGTATCCATAACAATGATGGTGATTCATGATTTCGACTTGCTGAGAAAATAATAATATAATAATAATATGCCATTTAGCAGACGCTTTTATCCAAAGCGACTTACAGTCATGTGTGCATACGTATGGGTGGTCCCGGGGATCGAACACACTACCCTGGCGTTACAAGCGCCATGCTCTACCAATTGAGCTACAAAGGACCACAGATGTCCATCTCGTCCTGACACGTTAATTCTCAATAGGACAGTGGAGATTTTAATATTGAAACAATGTTGCAAATGTCGAAAGACAGACAGAAATGTTTGTACAAACCGCCATTGTTGAAAACCAATTGTTAGGCTAGAAGCAAGAGAAAGTAATGTCTAGATGTTTTTACAGTGGAGATCAAGTTGGCTGGCTGGGCTGATGGGACACTGGATGTGCAGGGAGTTCTCAGATGGAACAGAAAACAAGATGCCCATTTCTGCCTCCGAGGCTTACCCGTGCTAAACAGGTTTTTTAGTATGGCTTAGAACGCCTCTCAACCAATCACAATGCTTGTTTTGACCAATCCGTTGTATAATAATTCATACAAAAAAAGAAAAAATACAGACTGACTTGCCAGAGAGAGAGATACGTTTTTTTGGTGTTTTTTTATCACGATCGCCATTAGCCGACGCCAATGGCGACAGCTAGTCTTACTGGAGTCCGACACATAACAAAAAAAAATACTTTTCAATTTACATAGATTTAAAAGGCATTTAAAAGAACATGTAGTGTGTGTGTGTACATCTATCAGTTACACATACATGTCAGTACATACACAGAGAGAGAGAGAGAGAGAGAGAGAGAGAGAGAGAGAGAGAGAGAGAGAGAGAGAGAGAGAGAGAGAGAGAGAGAGAGAGAGAGAGAGAGACCACAAACTGCCAACTTGTGAAAATGTAAATTACTTTGTCTTCTTGAGTGATGTGTATTCCTATTGGAATCCAAATAGAGTTAGGATATCCAACAAGTGGAATTGTTAATCACCCACACTGCTGTGATGGCACACTGTGGTATTTCACCCATTAGATAAGGGAGTTTATCAAAATTGGGTTTGTTTTCGAATTCTTTGGCAGGAGGTTAGGAAGTGCAGCTCAGTTTTCACCTCATTTTCTGGGCAGTGTGCACATAGCCTGTCTTCTCTTGAGACCCAGGTCTGCCTACGGCGGCCTTTCTCAATAGCAAGGCTATGCTCACTGAGTGTGTACATAGTCAAAGCTTTCCTTAAGTTTGGGTCAGTCACAGTGGTCAGGTATTCTGCCACTGTGTACTCTCATCTGCTAGCCCCGGAACACTAGCACACGCAAACAACAGCCGTGCTTCCTGCTAGCCTGTGCAGTAGCACCAATTCGAACTGCACTCGGACTCACATATTGTTGTTCACTGGACCTTATGATCACTCAGCTGCACAGCTGATGCCTGCTGGACTGTTCCTTTACACGGTACCCTGTCCTGTTTATCTGTTTAGCCAAACTTTCATCGCCATTACCAGTTGTTTTCTTAGCTCTCTCGAATAAAACCTGTGATTGCTTTATGCCTCTCTCCCATGTCAATATGCCTTGCCTATTGCTGTTCCAGTTAGTTCTTATTATACAATTTCACTGTAAAGCCCCAAGTCCCTCTCAAACTGCCTCATATAGCTCCTTTGTTCCACCCCCCATACACGCGGAGACCAGCTCAATCGGGGCCTCCAGTGATGCTATCTCTTTAATTGTTACCCAACGCTTAGGTTTACCTCCACTGTACTCATATCCTTCCATATCCTTGTCTGTACATAATGCCCTGAATCTATTCTACAACGCCCGGAAATCTGCCCCCTTTACTCTCTGTACCCAACGCACTAGAAGACCAGTTCTTAAAGCCTTTAGCCGTATCTCGTATCTTTATTCTAGTCCTCCTCTGTTCCTCTGGTGATGTAGAGGTTAACCCAGGCCCTGCAGCCCCCAGTATCACTCCTACTCCCCAGGCGCTATCATTTGTTGACTTCTGTAACCGTAAAAGCCTTGGCTTTTTGCATGTTAACATCAGAAGCCTCCTCCCTAAGTTTGAGTTATTCACTATGTTAGCACACTCCGCCAACCCTGATGTTCTAGCAGTGTCTGAATCCTGGCTTAGGAAGGCCACCAAAAATGCAGACATTTCCATCCCCAACTACAACATTTTCTGTCTAGATAGAACTGCCAAAGGGGGTGGAGTTGCAATCTACTGTAGAGATAGCCTGCAGAGCTCTATCATACTATCTAGGTCTGTGCCCAAACAGTTTGAGCTCCTACTTCTAAAAATCCACCTTTCCAGAAATAAGTCTCTCACTGTTGCCGCTTGCTACAGACCCCCCTCAGCCCCCAGCTGTGCCCTGGACACCATATGTGAATTGATTGCCCCCCATCTATACTCAGAGTTCGTACTGCTTGGTGACCTAAACTGGGATATGCTTAACACCCAGGCCATCCTACAATCCAAACTAGATGCCCTCAATCTCACACAAATTATCAAGGAACCTACCAGGTACAACCCTAAATCCATAAACATGGGCACCCTTATAGATATCATCCTGACTAACTTACCCTCTAAATACACCTCCGCTGTCTTCAACCAGGATCTCAGCGATCACTGCCTTATTGCCTACGTCCGTAACGGGTCCGCGGTCAAACAACCACCCCTGTTCACTGTCAAACGCTCCCTAAAACCCTTTAGCGAGCAGGCCTTCCTAATTGACCTGGCCCAGGTATCCTGGATGGATATCGATCTCATTCAGTCAGTAGAGGATGCCTGGTTGTTCTTTAAAAGTGCTTTCCTCTCAATCTTAAATAAGCATGCCCCATTCAAAAAATTCAGAACTAAGAACAGATATAGCCCCTGGTTCTCCTCAGACTTGACTGCCCTTGACCAGCACAAAAACATCCTGTGGTGTACTGCATTAGCATCGAACAGCCCCCGCGATATGCAACTTTTCAGGGAAGTTAGGAACCAATATACACAAGCAGTTAGGAAAGCAAAGGCTAGGTTTTTCAAACAGAAATTTGCATCCTGTAGCACTAACTCCAAAAAGTTTTGGGACACTGTAAAGTCCATGGAGAATAAGAGCACCTCCTCCCAGCTGCCCACTGCACTGAGGCTACGAAACACTATCACCACCGATAAATCTACAATAATCGAGAATTTCAACAAGCATTTTGCTACAGCTGGCCATGCTTTCCACCTGGCTACCACTACCCCGGTCACCAGCTCTGCACCCTCTGCTGCAACTTGCCCATGCCCCCCCTGCTTCTCCTTCACACAAATTCAGACAGCTGATGTTCTGAAAGAGCTGCAAAATCTGGACCCCTACAAATCATCTGGGCTAGACAATCTGGACCCTTAGCCGCCGAAATTGTCGCAACCCCTATTACTAGCCTGTTCAACCTCTCTTTCGTAACGTCTGAGATCCCCAGAGATTGGAAAGCTGCCGCGGTCATCCCCCTCTTCAAAGGGGGTGACACTCTAGATCCAAACTGTTACAGACCTATATCCATCCTGCCCTGCCTTTCGAACGTTTTTGAAAGTCAAGTTAACAAACAGATTACCGACCATTTCGAATCACACCGTACCTTCTCCGCTATGCAATTTGGTTTTCGAGCTGGTCATGGGTGCACCACAGCCATGCTCAAGGTCCTAAATAATATTATAACCGCGATCGATAATAGACAGTACTGTGCAGCCTTCTTCATCGACCTAGCCAAGGCTTTCGACTCTGTCAACCACCACATTCTTATTGGCAGACTAAATAGCCTTGGTTTCTCAAATGACTGCCTCGCCTGGTTCACCAACTACTTCTCAGATAGAGTTCAATGTGTCAAATTGTAGGGCCTGTTGTCTGGACCTATGGCAGTCTCTATGGGGGTGCCACAGGGTTCAATTCTTGGGCCGATTCTTTTCTCTGTGTATATCAATGATGTCGCTCTTGCTGCTGGTGATTCTCAGATCCACCTCTACGCAGACGACACCATTTTGTATACATCTGGCCCTTCATTGGACAATGTGTTAACAAACCTCCAAACAAGCTTCAATGCCATACAACACTCCTTCCGTAGCCTCCAACTGCTCTTAAACACAAGTAAAACTAAATGCATACTCTTCAATCGAACGCTGCTGGCACCCGCCCACTCGACTAGAATCACTACTCTCGACGGGTCTGACCTAGAGTATATGGACAACTACAAATACCTGGGTGTCTGGTTAGACTGTAAACTCTCCTTCCAGACTCACATGAAGCATATCTAATCCAAAGTTAAATCCAGAATCGGCTTCCTATTTCGCAACAATGCCTCCTTCAGTCATGCTGCCAAACATGCCCTTGTAAAACTGACTATCCTACCAATCATTGACTTCGGCGATGTCATTTACAAAATAGCCTCCAACACTCTACTCAGCAAATTGGATGTAGTCTATCACAGTGCCATCCGTTTCGTCACCAAAGCCCCATATACTACCCACCACTGTGACCTGTACGCTCTTGTTGGCTGGTCCTCACTACATATTTGTCGCCAAACCCACTGGCTCCAGGCCATCTATAAATCCCTGCTAGGCAAATCCCTGCCTTATCTTAGCTCATTGGTCACCATAGCAACACCCACCCATAGTATGCGCTCCAGCAGGTATATCTCACTGGTCATCCCCAAAGCCAACACCTCCTTTGGCCGCCATTCCTTCCAGTTCTCTGCTGCCAATGACTGGAACGAACTGCAAAAATCTCTGAAGCTGGAGACTTTTATCTCCCTCACTAACTTTAAACATCAGTTGTCAGAGTACCTTACCGATCACTGCACCTGTACACAGCACATCTGAAATTAGCCCACCCAACTACCTCATCCCCATATTGTTATTTACTTTGCTCATTTGCACCCAAGTATCTCTATTTGCACATCATCTCTTGCACATCTATCATTCCAATGTTAATACTAATTGTAATTATTTTGCACTATGGCCTATTTATTGCCTTACCTCCATAACTTGCTACATTTGCACACACTGTATAGATATTTTCTGTTGTATTTTTGACTTTATGTTTTGTTTTACCCCATATGTAACTCTGTGTTGTTGTTTTTATCGCACTGCTTTGCTTTATCTTGGCCAGGTCGCAGTTGTAAATGAGAACTTGTTCTCAACTGGCTTACCTGGTTAAATAAAGGTGAAATATGGATAAAATATGGCCAAATAGCATTCAAGTTTGATCTTTTTTGTGTTAATTCTTTCCAATGTGTCAAGTAATTCTCTTTTTGTTTTCTTATGATTTGGTTGGGTCTAATTGTGTTGTTGTCCTGGGGCTTTGTGGGGTCTGTTTGTGTTTGTGAACAGAGCCCCAGGACCAGCTTGCTTAGGGGACTCTTCTCCAAGTTCATCTCTCTGTAGGTGATGGCTTTGTTATGGAAGGTGTGGGAATCGCTTCCTTTTAAGTGGTTATAGAATTGAACGGCTCTTTTCTGGATTTTGATATTTAGCGGGTATCGGCCTAATTCTGCTCTGCATGCATTATTTGGTGTTTTTCATTGTACACTGAGGATATTTTTGCAGAATTCTGCATGCAGAGTCTCAATTTGGTGTTTGTCCCATTTTGTGAATTCTTGGTTGGTGAGAGGACCCCAGACCTCACAACCATAAAGGGCAATGGGTTCTATAACTGATTCAAGTATTTTTTAGCCAGATCCTAATTGGTATGTCAAAATTTTTGTTCCTTTTGATGGCATAGAAGGCCCTTCTTGCTTTGTCTCTCAGATTGTTCACAGCTATTTGTGGTCCTGGCAACTGGACCTTTTTTGGAACACCACTATTTTTGTCTACTGAGATTTACTGTCAGGGCCCAGGTCTGACAGAATCTGTGCAGAAGATCTAGGTGCTGCTGTAGGCCCTCCTTGGTTGGTGACAGAAGCACCAGATCATCAGCAAACAGTAGACATTTGACTTCATATTCTAGTAGGGTGAGGCCGGGTGCTGCAGACTGTTCTAGTGCCTTCGCCAATTCGTTGATATATATGTTGAAGAGGGTGGGGCTTAAACTGCATCCCTGTCTCACCCCACGGCCCCGTGGAAAGAAATGTGTGTGTGTTTTGACCATTTTAACCACACACTTGTTGTTTGTGTACATGGATTTTATAATGTCATATGTTTTTCCCCCATCGGAGCGGCAGAAGGTGTCCGCCCTCGTCTCCTGTCTCTCGGGGAAAGCCCTGGAGTGGGCCAACGCGGTTTGGAGTGAAGGAGGAGCCGCATTGGACAACTACAGGGAGTTCGCTCGCCTCTTCCGGGCAGTCTTCGACCACCCGCCCGAGGGTAGAGAGGCAGGCGAGCGGCTGGTCCACCTGAGACAGGGGACGAGGACCGCGCAGGACTTCGCCCTGGAGTTTCGGACTTCGCCCTGGAGATTCGGACTCTACCGGCTTGGTCCGGGTGGAACGAGTAGGCCCTCATCGACCACTTCCGGTGCCATCTGCGAGAGGATGTCCGAAGGGAGCTAGCCTGCCGGGACACCATGTTGTCCTTCAACCAACTGGTGGACATGGCTATCCGGTTGGACAACCTGCTGGCTGCTAGAGGACATCCTGGAAGGGGTCTGCCTGTTCAGTGTTCTTTTGGGTCTGGAGGTGGCAGGCAGGGCACTCTCGCGTCACCCCAGGTATCGAACACCCACACTTGTTCAGAGCCCTCTGCTGCACACTGTACCCTACCCATTCACTTTCCTGATTACATTGTAGTTCCCCAGTGTAAGGCGCTGGTCGATTCAGGTGCAGCTGGGAACTTTATGGACAGGTCATTTTCACATAGTCTAGGCATTACATTGGTTCCCCTATCCATTCCACTCCCCATCAGAGCACCTGACAGTCGACCATTAGGGTCCAGGTTCATTAGGGAAGTTACAGCACCAGTCACTATGGTTACGCACGAAACTCATCGAGTTATTGAGTCTCCTTATTTCCCTGTTGTGTTAGGTCTTCCCTGATTAGCACTACACAACCCCACCTTTTCATGGCCGCAATTAATGAGGTTACTTATAGGTTATTACTCCCTCCAGATTATCGTCTTAACCCCTTTCATGTGTCTCTCCTCAGGCCGGTGGTGGCTGGTCCACTCCAGGAGTCTGAGGTGCGGGAGGTCCCTCCGCCCCCTCTGGACATCGAGGGGGCCCTGGCATACTCCGTCCCATCCTGGATTCAAGGTGTCGGGTGGGGGGCCTTCAGTACCTTGTGGATTGGCAGGGGTACTGTCTGGAGGAGCGGTGCTGGGTCCCGGAGAGGGATATCCTCGATCCTTCCCTGTTGCGGGATTTCCACCGTCGCCATCCGGCTCGCCCTGCTCCGCGTCCTCCTGGGCGTCCCCGAGGCCGGTGTCGGCGCGCTGCTGGAGCTGTGCGTCGAGGGGGGGGGGGTACTGCCGCTCCTCATCCATTTGTTTTGTCTTGTTTATAACACACACCTGGTTCATATCCCCTCACCAGTACCTGTATAAGTGTTCCCTCTTCCCCCTTTTCTTTGTGTGTGATTGTATATTGTGAGATTAGTGAAGCTCGGTGGAGCTCCTTGTATTTTGTATCACCGGGTTATTGTCCCTGTGTGCCTTCTTGGTTTCAGTACGCCTGTTTTGCGCACTGGACTGTTTTGACGCTTTATTGCGTAACTCTGTATTCCGGAATAAATCATGTTATTCTGTGATTTACCCTCCTGCGCCTGACTCCTTCAAATCACCACATCACAGACACTGTGTTTCTGTTGAATTGACACTGGTCAGGGGACTGTTAAATGACACTGTGTTTCTGTTGAATTGACACTGGTCAGGGGACTGTTAAATGACACTGTGTTTTTGTTGAATTGACTCTGGTCAGGGGACTGTTAAATTACACTGTGATGTTCTGCTCTGCTTCAGCCCAAGGTCATGTCTGACTGACAGACAGGCTGAGGCAGAGGAGAGGAGGGTTCACACACACACAAGCACACGCCCACACACAAACACACACACACACACACACACAAACACACACACAGCCCCCTAGAGATGGAGATTGAAAAGGGATTTGCAGAACCCTTCAATGAGTTATGGTCACATACACATTGATATGATAACAGGTGAGGACCTGGGGTCTGAAACTGGGTCAGTTGTTCTGGACTGATGCTACAACATTAAGTTCTACCAAAGAAACAATAGATAAAGGCAGACTGTGTGTGTGTGTGTGTGTGTGTGTGTGTGTGTGTGTGTGTGTGTGTGTGTGTGTGTGTGTGTGTGTGTGTGTGTGTAAAAGAATAAGAGTGTGATTGTCTTTAAGGTCAAATACAGGAAAGGAAGGAAGGAAAGGTGTTGGAGGATTACTGTTACTGTATTACTGGTAAAGGTGGCAGCTCTCTCTCTCTCTCTCTCTCTCTCTCTCTCTCTCTCTCTCTCTCTCTCTCTCTCTCTCTCTCTCTCTCTCTCTCTCTCTCTCTCTCTCTCTCTCTCTCTCTCTCCCTCCCCCCCTCTCCCCCTGGCCTGTCACTTCGCTGTAAGGAACAGAGATGAGATGAGGACAAGACGTGGAACTGAAGACTGCAGTGGATGGATTTGTCAGGAGGAAATAAAGCATGACACCAGACAGATCTAACGACCTGGCCCTGTGCTCTCTCTGACCGCGTCCCAATGGCACCCTATTCCCTGTAGTGCGCTACAGGCAATAGGGTGCCAGGTGGGACACAGCCCTTATCACCTCAGCCCAGCAGTCTGAACACATAGACAAGGAGACAGACTACACACACACAAACACACACACACACACACTGACACACACACAGAGGCAACTGGATGAAATTAATTATATAAATAAATACGTCTATAAATCAAAGCAGATCAAAGGCATGCCCATCTACCAGTCCATATGAAATTAATCTGACACAATCATCAGACACCAGGCTAGGCTGGGGAGAGCAGTGTGCGTGTGTGTGTGTGTGTGTGTGTGTGTGTGTGTGTGTGTGTGTGTGTGTGTGTGTGTGTGTGTGTGGTTGTGTGTGTGTGTGTGTGTGCAGAGGGACCACCAGCTGCTGACATTTACCACTGCAATCCAACAGGGAGTTACACACACACACACTGTCAAAGAGCTAATCAAATAGACGGGCGCAGGGTTTCCTGTGGGTCACCTCCTGTGGAGAGGTGAGGCTGCTGTATTATAGGCGGAGAGTGTGTGTGTGTGTGTGTGTGTGTGTGTGTGTGTGTGTGCCTGTGTGTGTGTATGTGTGTGTGTGCATTGGTACATGCCTGAGACACAGTTTATTATGGAGTACAGAAGGAAAAAGGAAAAGCCTGGTCTTGGATCCACTACAAAGCAGATGGATGTGGGTTGTACAGCGAAGGCCTTCATCCACTACAGAGCAGATGGATGTGGGTTGTACAGCGAAGGCCTTCATCCACTACAAAGCAGATGGATGTGGGTTGTACAGCGAAGGCCTTCATCCACTGCAAAGCAGATGGATGTGGGTTGTACAGCGAAGGCCAGCCTAGCCTGGTGTCTGATGATTGTGTCAGATTAGTTTCATACGGACTGGTAGATGGGCACGCCTTTGATCTGCTTTGATTTATAGACGCATTTATTTATATAATTAATTTGAATGCAGAATTAATATTCTGCAGATGGACTTCTATAGCCCAGTTTAATTCAATACATCACTAGTTAACTTCTATAGCCCTGTTTAATTCAATACATCACTAGTTAACTTCTTTAGCCCAGTTTAATTCAATACATCACTAGTGAACTTCTATAGCTCAGTTTAATTCAATACATCACTAGTTAACTTCTATAGCCCCGTTTAATTCAATACATCACTAGTTAACTTCTATAGCCCAGTTTAATTCAATACATCACTAGTTAGCTTCTATAGCCCAGTTTAATTCAATACCAAAAGGTGTAGCTACGTCCCAAATGGCACCCTAGGGCTCTGGTCGAAAGTAGTGCCCTTTCTAGGGAATAGGGTGCCATTTGGGTTGCATACATAGTCAGCACTACTGACCGCTGCTGACCAGTGAATCATGTCCTCTACTGTAGTTACTGACCAATGAATCATGTCCTCTACTGTAGTTACTGACCAGTGAATCATGTCCTCTGCTGACCACTGCTGACCAGTGAATCATGTCCTCTGCTGTTGTTACTGACCAGTGAATCATGTCCTCTACTGACCGCTGCTGACCAGTGAATCATGTCCTCTGCTGTTGTTACTGACCAGTGAATCATGTCCTCTACTGTAGTTACTGACCAGTGAATAATGTCCTCTACTGTAGCTACTGACCAGTGAATCATGTCCTCTACTGTAGTTACTGACCAGTGAATCATGTACTCTACTGACCGCTGCTGACTAGTGAATCATGTCCTCTACTGACCGCTACTGACCAGTGAATCATGTCCTCTACTGTAGTTACTGACCAGTGAATCATGTCCTCTGCTGTAGTTACTCACCAGTGAATCATGTACTCTACTGACCGCTGCTGACTAGTGAATCATGTCCTCTACTGACCGCTACTGACCAGTGAATCATGTCCTCTACTGTAGCTACTGACCAGTGAATCATGTCCTCTACTGTAGTTACTGACCAGTGAATCATGTCCTCTACTGTTGGTACTGACCAGTGAGTCATGTCCTCTACTGTAGTTACTGACCAGTGAATCATGTCCTCTACTGTAGCTACTGACCAGTGAATCATGTCCTCTACTGTTGGTACTGACCAGTGAGTCATGTCCTCTACTGTAGTTACTGACCAGTGAATCATGTCCTCTACTGTAGTTACTGACCAGTGAATCATGTCCTCTACTGTAGTTACTAACCAGTGAATCATGTCCTCTACTGTTGTTACTGACCAGTGAATCATGTCCTCTACTGTAGTTACTGACCAGTGAATCATGTCCTCTACTGTAGCTACTGACCAGTGAATCATGTCCTCTACTGTAGTTACTGACCAGTGAATCATGTCCTCTAATGTAGTTACTGACCAGTGAATCATGTCCTCTACTGTAGTTACTGACCAGTGAATCATGTCCTCTACTGTTGTTACTGACCAGTGAATCATGTCCTCTACTGTAGTTACTGACCAGTGAATCATGTCCTCTACTGTAGTTACTGACCAGTGAATCATGTCCTCTACTGTTGGTACTGACCAGTGAGTCATGTCCTCTACTGTAGTTACTGACCAGTGAATCATGTCCTCTACTGTTGTTACTGACCAGTTAATCATGTCCTCTACTGTTGTTACTGACCAGTGAATCATGTCCTCTACTGTAGTTACTGACCAGTTAATCATGTCCTCTACTGTAGCTACTGACCAGTGAATCATGTCCTCTACTGTTGGTACTGACCAGTGAGTCATGTCCTCTACTGTAGTTACTGACCAGTGAATCATGTCCTCTACTGTTGTTACTGACCAGTGAATCATGTCCTCTACTGTAGTTACTGACCAGTGAATCATGTCCTCTGCTGTTGTTACTGACCAGTGAATCATGTCCTCTATTGTAGTTACTGACCAGTGAATAATGTCCTCTGCTGACCGCTGCTGACCAGTGAATCATGTCCTCTACTGTAGTTACTGACCAGTGAATCATGTCCTCTACTGTAGCTACTGACCAGTGAATCATGTCCTCTACTGTAGCTACTGACCAGTGAATCATGTCCTCTACTTTAGTTACTGACCAGTGAATCATGTCCTCTACTGTAGTTACTGACCAGTGAATAATGTCCTCTGCTGACCGCTGCTGACCAGTGAATCATGTCCTCTACTGTAGTTACTGACCAGTGAATCATGTCCTCTGCTGTTGTTACTGACCAGTGAATCATGTCCTCTACTGACCGCTGCTGACCAGTGAATCATGTCCTCTACTGTAGTTACTGACCAGTGAATCATGTCCTCTACTGTAGTTACTGACCAGTGAATCATGTCCTCTACTGACCGCTGCTGACCAGTGAATCATGTCCTCTACTGTAGTTACTGACCAGTGAATCATGTCCTCTACTGTAGTTACTGACCAGTGAATCATGTCCTCTACTGACCGCTGCTGACCAGTGAATCATGTCCTCTACTGTAGTTACTGACCAGTGAATCATGTCCTCTACTGTAGTTACTGACAAGTGAATCATGTCCTCTACTGTAGCTACTGACCAGTGAATCATGTCCTCTACTGTAGCTACTGACCAGTGAATCATGTCCTCTACTGTAGTTACTGACCAGTGAATCATGTCCTCTACTGTAGCTACTGACCAGTGAATCATGTCCTCTACTGTAGTTACTGACCAGTGAATCATGTCCTCTACTGTAGTTACTGACCAGTGAATCATGTCCTCTACTGTAGTTACTGACCAGTGAATCATGTCCTCTACTGTTGTTACTGACCAGTGAATCATGTCCTCTACTGTAGTTACTGACCAGTGAATCATGTCCTCTACTGTAGTTACTGACGAGTGAATCATGTCCTCTACTGTTGGTACTGACCAGTGAGTCATGTCCTCTACTGTAGTTACTGACCAGTGAATCATGTCCTCTACTGTTGTTACTGACCAGTGAGTCATGTCCTCTACTGTAGTTACTGACCAGTGAATCATGTCCTCTACTGTAGTTACTGACCAGTGAATCATGTCCTCTACTGTAGCTACTGACCAGTGAATCATGTCCTCTACTGTTGGTACTGACCAGTGAGTCATGTCCTCTACTGTAGTTACTGACCAGTGAATCATGTCCTCTACTGTAGTTACTGACCAGTGAATCATGTCCTCTACTGTAGTTACTGACCAGTGAATCATGTCCTCTACTGTAGTTACTGACCAGTGAATAATGTCCTCTGCTGACCGCTGCTGACCAGTGAATCATGTCCTCTACTGTAGTTACTGACCAGTGAATCATGTCCTCTACTGTTCCTACTGACCAGTGAATCATGTCCTCTACTGTAGTTACTGACCAGTGAATCATGTCCTCTACTGTAGTTACTGACCAGTGAATCATGTCCTCTACTGTTGTTACTGACCAGTGAATCATGTCCTCTACTGTAGTTACTGACCAGTGAATCATGTCCTCTACTGTAGTTACTGACCAGGGAATCATGTCCTCTACTGTTGGTACTGACCAGTGAGTCATGTCCTCTACTGTCGTTACTGACCAGTGAATCATGTCCTCTACTGTTGTTACTGACCAGTGAATCATGTCCTCTACTGTTGTTACTGACCAGTGAATCATGTCCTCTACTGTAGCTACTGACCAGTGAATCATGTCATCTACTGTTGGTACTGACCAGTGAGTCATGTCCTCTACTGTAGTTACTGACCAGTGAATCATGTCCTCTACTGTAGTTACTGACCAGTGAATCATGTCCTCTACTGTAGTTACTGACCAGTGAATCATGTCCTCTACTGTAGTTACTGACCAGTGAATCATGTCCTCTACTGTTGTTACTGACCAGTGAATCATGTCCTCTACTGTAGTTACTGACCAGTGAATCATGTCCTCTACTGTAGCTACTGACCAGTGAATCATGTCCTCTACTGTAGTTACTGACCAGTGAATCATGTCAACTACTGTAGTTACTGACGAGTGAATCATGTCCTCTACTGTTGGTACTGACCAGTGAGTCATGTCCTCTACTGTAGTTACTGACCAGTGAATCATGTCCTCTACTGTTGTTACTGACCAGTGAGTCATGTCCTCTACTGTAGTTACTGACCAGTGAATCATGTCCTCTACTGTAGTTACTGACCAGTGAATCATGTCCTCTACTGTAGCTACTGACCAGTGAATCATGTCCTCTACTGTTGGTACTGACCAGTGAGTCATGTCCTCTACTGTAGTTACTGACCAGTGAATCATGTCCTCTACTGTTGTTACTGACCAGTGAATCATGTCCTCTACTGTAGTTACTGACCAGTGAATCATGTCCTCTACTGTAGTTACTGACCAGTGAATCATGTCCTCTACTGTAGTTACTGACCAGTGAATAATGTCCTCTGCTGACCGCTGCTGACCAGTGAATCATGTCCTCTACTGTAGTTACTGACCAGTGAATCATGTCCTCTACTGTTCCTACTGACCAGTGAATCATGTCCTCTACTGTAGTTACTGACCAGTGAATCATGTCCTCTACTGTAGTTACTGACCAGTGAATCATGTCCTCTACTGTTGTTACTGACCAGTGAATCATGTCCTCTACTGTAGTTACTGACCAGTGAATCATGTCCTCTACTGTAGTTACTGACCAGGGAATCATGTCCTCTACTGTTGGTACTGACCAGTGAGTCATGTCCTCTACTGTCGTTACTGACCAGTGAATCATGTCCTCTACTGTTGTTAATGACCAGTGAATCATGTCCTCTACTGTTGTTACTGACCAGTGAATCATGTCCTCTACTGTAGCTACTGACCAGTGAATCATGTCCTCTACTGTTGGTACTGACCAGTGAGTCATGTCCTCTACTGTAGTTACTGACCAGTGAATCATGTCCTCTACTGTAGTTACTGACCAGTGAATCATGTCCTCTACTGTAGTTACTGACCAGTGAATCATGTCCTCTACTGTAGTTACTGACCAGTGAATCATGTCCTCTACTGTTGTTACTGACCAGTGAATCATGTCCTCTACTGTAGTTACTGACCAGTGAATCATGTCCTCTACTGTAGCTACTGACCAGTGAATCATGTCCTCTACTGTAGTTACTGACCAGTGAATCATGTCCTCTACTGTAGTTACTGACCAGTGAATCATGTCCTCTACTGTAGTTACTGACCAGTGAATCATGTCCTCTACTGTTGTTACTGACCAGTGAATCATGTCCTCTACTGTAGTTACTGACCAGTGAATCATGTCCTCTACTGTAGTTACTGACCAGTGAATCATGTCCTCTACTGTTGGTACTGACCAGTGAATCATGTCCTCTACTGTAGTTACTGACCAGTGAATCATGTCCTCTACTGTAGTTACTGACCAGTGAATCATGTCCTCTACTGTTGGTACTGACCAGTGAATCATGTCCTCTACTGTAGTTACTGACCAGTGAATCATGTCCTCTACTGTAGCTACTGACCAGTGAATCATGTCCTCTACTGTAGTTACTGACCAGTGAATCATGTCCTCTACTGTAGTTACTGACCAGTGAATCATGTCCTCTACTGTAGTTACTGACCAGTGAATCATGTCCTCTACTGTTGTTACTGACCAGTGAATCATGTCCTCTACTGTAGTTACTGACCAGTGAATCATGTCCTCTACTGTAGTTACTGACCAGTGAATCATGTCCTCTACTGTTGGTACTGACCAGTGAGTCATGTCCTCTACTGTCGTTACTGACCAGTGAATCATGTCCTCTACTGTTGTTACTGACCAGTGAATCATGTCCTCTACTGTAGTTACTGACCAGTGAATCATGTCCTCTAAGGTAGTTACTGACCAGTGAATCATGTCCTCTACTGTAGCTACTGACCAGTGAATCATGTCCTCTACTGTTGGTACTGACCAGTGAGTCATGTCCTCTACTGTAGTTACTGACCAGTGAATCATGTCCTCTACTGTTGTTACTGACCAGTGAATCATGTCCTCTACTGTAGTTACTGACCAGTGAATCATGTCCTCTACTGTAGTTACTGACCAGTGAATCATGTCCTCTACTGTAGTTACTGACCAGTGAATAATGTCCTCTGCTGACCGCTGCTGACCAGTGAATCATGTCCTCTGCTGTTGTTACTGACCAGTGAATCATGTCCTCTACTGACCGCTGCTGACCAGTGAATCATGTCCTCTGCTGTTGTTACTGACCAGTGAATGATGTCCTCTACTGTAGTTACTGACCAGTGAATCATGTCCTCTACTGACCGCTGCTGACCAGTGAATCATGTCCTCTACTGTAGTTACTGACCAGTGAATCATGTCCTCTACTGTAGTTACTGACCAGTGAATCATGTCCTCTACTGACCGCTGCTGACCAGTGAATCATGTCCTCTACTGTAGTTACTGACCAGTGAATCATGTCCTCTACTGTAGTTACTGACAAGTGAATCATGTCCTCTACTGTAGCTACTGACCAGTGAATCATGTCCTCTACTGTAGCTACTGACCAGTGAATCATGTCCTCTACTGTAGTTACTGACCAGTGAATCATGTCCTCTACTGTAGCTACTGACCAGTGAATCATGTCCTCTACTGTAGTTACTGACCAGTGAATCATGTCCTCTACTGTAGTTACTGACCAGTGAATCATGTCCTCTACTGTAGTTACTGACCAGTGAATCATGTCCTCTACTGTTGTTACTGACCAGTGAATCATGTCCTCTACTGTAGTTACTGACCAGTGAATCATGTCCTCTACTGTAGTTACTGACGAGTGAATCATGTCCTCTACTGTTGGTACTGACCAGTGAGTCATGTCCTCTACTGTAGTTACTGACCAGTGAATCATGTCCTCTACTGTTGTTACTGACCAGTGAGTCATGTCCTCTACTGTAGTTACTGACCAGTGAATCATGTCCTCTACTGTAGTTACTGACCAGTGAATCATGTCCTCTACTGTAGCTACTGACCAGTGAATCATGTCCTCTACTGTTGGTACTGACCAGTGAGTCATGTCCTCTACTGTAGTTACTGACCAGTGAATCATGTCCTCTACTGTTGTTACTGACCAGTGAATCATGTCCTCTACTGTAGTTACTGACCAGTGAATCATGTCCTCTACTGTAGTTACTGACCAGTGAATCATGTCCTCTACTGTAGTTACTGACCAGTGAATAATGTCCTCTGCTGACCGCTGCTGACCAGTGAATCATGTCCTCTACTGTAGTTACTGACCAGTGAATCATGTCCTCTACTGTTCCTACTGACCAGTGAATCATGTCCTCTACTGTAGTTACTGACCAGTGAATCATGTCCTCTACTGTAGTTACTGACCAGTGAATCATGTCCTCTACTGTTGTTACTGACCAGTGAATCATGTCCTCTACTGTAGTTACTGACCAGTGAATCATGTCCTCTACTGTAGTTACTGACCAGTGAATCATGTCCTCTACTGTTGGTACTGACCAGTGAGTCATGTCCTCTACTGTAGTTACTGACCAGTGAATCATGTCCTCTACTGTTGTTACTGACCAGTGAGTCATGTCCTCTACTGTAGTTACTGACCAGTGAATCATGTCCTCTACTGTAGTTACTGACCAGTGAATCATGTCCTCTACTGTAGCTACTGACCAGTGAATCATGTCCTCTACTGTTGGTACTGACCAGTGAGTCATGTCCTCTACTGTAGTTACTGACCAGTGAATCATGTCCTCTACTGTTGTTACTGACCAGTGAATCATGTCCTCTACTGTAGTTACTGACCAGTGAATCATGTCCTCTACTGTAGTTACTGACCAGTGAATCATGTCCTCTACTGTAGTTACTGACCAGTGAATAATGTCCTCTGCTGACCGCTGCTGACCAGTGAATCATGTCCTCTACTGTAGTTACTGACCAGTGAATCATGTCCTCTACTGTAGCTACTGACCAGTGAATCATGTCCTCTACTGTAGTTACTGACCAGTGAATCATGTCCTCTACTGTAGTTACTGACCAGTGAATCATGTCCTCTACTGTTGGTACTGACCAGTGAGTCATGTCCTCTACTGTAGTTACTGACCAGTGAATCATGTCCTCTACTGTTGTTACTGACCAGTTAATCATGTCCTCTACTGTTGTTACTGACCAGTGAATCATGTCCTCTACTGTAGTTACTGACCAGTGAATCATGTCCTCTACTGTAGCTACTGACCAGTGAATCATGTCCTCTACTGTTGGTACTGACCAGTGAGTCATGTCCTCTACTGTAGTTACTGACCAGTCAATCATTTCCTCTACTGTTGTTACTGACCAGTGAATCATGTCCTCTACTGTAGTTACTGACCAGTGAATCATGTCCTCTACTGTAGTTACTGACCAGTGAATAATGTCCTCTGCTGACCGCTGCTGACCAGTGAATCATGTCCTCTACTGTAGTTACTGACCAGTGAATCATGTCCTCTACTGTAGCTACTGACCAGTGAATCATGTCCTCTACTGTAGCTACTGACCAGTGAATCATGTCCTCTACTTTAGTTACTGACCAGTGAATCATGTCCTCTACTGTAGTTACTGACCAGTGAATAATGTCCTCTGCTGACCGCTGCTGACCAGTGAATCATCTCCTCTACTGTAGTTACTGACCAGTGAATCATGTCCTCTACTGTAGTTACTGACCAGTGAATCATGTCCTCTACTGTAGTTACTGACCAGTGAATCATGTCCTCTACTGTAGTTACTGACCAGTGAATAATGTCCTCTGCTGACCGCTGCTGACCAGTGAATCATGTCCTCTGCTGTTGTTACTGACCAGTGAATCATGTCCTCTACTGACCGCTGCTGACCAGTGAATCATGTCCTCTGCTGTTGTTACTGACCAGTGAATGATGTCCTCTACTGTAGTTACTGACCAGTGAATCATGTCCTCTACTGACCGCTGCTGACCAGTGAATCATGTCCTCTACTGTAGTTACTGACCAGTGAATCATGTCCTCTACTGTAGTTACTGACCAGTGAATCATGTCCTCTACTGACCGCTGCTGACCAGTGAATCATGTCCTCTACTGTAGTTACTGACCAGTGAATCATGTCCTCTACTGTAGTTACTGACAAGTGAATCATGTCCTCTACTGTAGCTACTGACCAGTGAATCATGTCCTCTACTGTAGCTACTGACCAGTGAATCATGTCCTCTACTGTAGTTACTGACCAGTGAATCATGTCCTCTACTGTAGCTACTGACCAGTGAATCATGTCCTCTACTGTAGTTACTGACCAGTGAATCATGTCCTCTACTGTAGTTACTGACCAGTGAATCATGTCCTCTACTGTAGTTACTGACCAGTGAATCATGTCCTCTACTGTTGTTACTGACCAGTGAATCATGTCCTCTACTGTAGTTACTGACCAGTGAATCATGTCCTCTACTGTAGTTACTGACCAGTGAATCATGTCCTCTACTGTTGGTACTGACCAGTGAGTCATGTCCTCTACTGTAGTTACTGACCAGTGAATCATGTCCTCTATTGTTGTTACTGACCAGTGAGTCAAGTCCTCTACTGTAGTTACTGACCAGTGAATCATGTCCTCTACTGTAGTTACTGACCAGTGAATCATGTCCTCTACTGTAGCTACTGACCAGTGAATCATGTCCTCTACTGTTGGTACTGACCAGTGAGTCATGTCCTCTACTGTAGTTACTGACCAGTGAATCATGTCCTCTACTGTTGTTACTGACCAGTGAATCATGTCCTATACTGTAGTTACTGACCAGTGAATCATGTCCTCTACTGTAGTTACTGACCAGTGAATCATGTCCTCTACTGTAGTTACTGACCAGTGAATAATGTCCTCTGCTGACCGCTGCTGACCAGTGAATCATGTCCTCTACTGTAGTTACTGACCAGTGAATCATGTCCTCTACTGTTCCTACTGACCAGTGAATCATGTCCTCTACTGTAGTTACTGACCAGTGAATCATGTCCTCTACTGTAGTTACTGACCAGTGAATCATGTCCTCTACTGTTGTTACTGACCAGTGAATCATGTCCTCTACTGTAGTTACTGACCAGTGAATCATGTCCTCTACTGTAGTTACTGACCAGTGAATCATGTCCTCTACTGTTGGTACTGACCAGTGAGTCATGTCCTCTACTGTAGTTACTGACCAGTGAATCATGTCCTCTACTGTTGTTACTGACCAGTGAGTCATGTCCTCTACTGTAGTTACTGACCAGTGAATCATGTCCTCTACTGTAGTTACTGACCAGTGAATCATGTCCTCTACTGTAGCTACTGACCAGTGAATCATGTCCTCTACTGTTGGTACTGACCAGTGAGTCATGTCCTCTACTGTAGTTACTGACCAGTGAATCATGTCCTCTACTGTTGTTACTGACCAGTGAATCATGTCCTCTACTGTAGTTACTGACCAGTGAATCATGTCCTCTACTGTAGTTACTGACCAGTGAATCATGTCCTCTACTGTAGTTACTGACCAGTGAATAATGTCCTCTGCTGACCGCTGCTGACCAGTGAATCATGTCCTCTACTGTAGTTACTGACCAGTGAATCATGTCCTCTACTGTAGCTACTGACCAGTGAATCATGTCCTCTACTGTAGTTACTGACCAGTGAATCATGTCCTCTACTGTAGTTACTGACCAGTGAATCATGTCCTCTACTGTTGGTACTGACCAGTGAGTCATGTCCTCTACTGTAGTTACTGACCAGTGAATCATGTCCTCTACTGTTGTTACTGACCAGTTAATCATGTCCTCTACTGTTGTTACTGACCAGTGAATCATGTCCTCTACTGTAGTTACTGACCAGTGAATCATGTCCTCTACTGTAGCTACTGACCAGTGAATCATGTCCTCTACTGTTGGTACTGACCAGTGAGTCATGTCCTCTACTGTAGTTACTGACCAGTCAATCATTTCCTCTACTGTTGTTACTGACCAGTGAATCATGTCCTCTACTGTAGTTACTGACCAGTGAATCATGTCCTCTACTGTAGTTACTGACCAGTGAATAATGTCCTCTGCTGACCGCTGCTGACCAGTGAATCATGTCCTCTACTGTAGTTACTGACCAGTGAATCATGTCCTCTACTGTAGCTACTGACCAGTGAATCATGTCCTCTACTGTAGCTACTGACCAGTGAATCATGTCCTCTACTTTAGTTACTGACCAGTGAATCATGTCCTCTACTGTAGTTACTGACCAGTGAATAATGTCCTCTGCTGACCGCTGCTGACCAGTGAATCATCTCCTCTACTGTAGTTACTGACCAGTGAATCATGTCCTCTACTGTAGTTACTGACCAGTGAATCATGTCCTCTACTGTAGTTACTGACCAGTGAATCATGTCCTCTACTGTAGTTACTGACCAGTGAATAATGTCCTCTGCTGACCGCTGCTGACCAGTGAATCATGTCCTCTGCTGTTGTTACTGACCAGTGAATCATGTCCTCTACTGACCGCTGCTGACCAGTGAATCATGTCCTCTGCTGTTGTTACTGACCAGTGAATGATGTCCTCTACTGTAGTTACTGACCAGTGAATCATGTCCTCTACTGACCGCTGCTGACCAGTGAATCATGTCCTCTACTGTAGTTACTGACCAGTGAATCATGTCCTCTACTGTAGTTACTGACCAGTGAATCATGTCCTCTACTGACCGCTGCTGACCAGTGAATCATGTCCTCTACTGTAGTTACTGACCAGTGAATCATGTCCTCTACTGTAGTTACTGACAAGTGAATCATGTCCTCTACTGTAGCTACTGACCAGTGAATCATGTCCTCTACTGTAGCTACTGACCAGTGAATCATGTCCTCTACTGTAGTTACTGACCAGTGAATCATGTCCTCTACTGTAGCTACTGACCAGTGAATCATGTCCTCTACTGTAGTTACTGACCAGTGAATCATGTCCTCTACTGTAGTTACTGACCAGTGAATCATGTCCTCTACTGTAGTTACTGACCAGTGAATCATGTCCTCTACTGTTGTTACTGACCAGTGAATCATGTCCTCTACTGTAGTTACTGACCAGTGAATCATGTCCTCTACTGTAGTTACTGACCAGTGAATCATGTCCTCTACTGTTGGTACTGACCAGTGAGTCATGTCCTCTACTGTAGTTACTGACCAGTGAATCATGTCCTCTATTGTTGTTACTGACCAGTGAGTCAAGTCCTCTACTGTAGTTACTGACCAGTGAATCATGTCCTCTACTGTAGTTACTGACCAGTGAATCATGTCCTCTACTGTAGCTACTGACCAGTGAATCATGTCCTCTACTGTTGGTACTGACCAGTGAGTCATGTCCTCTACTGTAGTTACTGACCAGTGAATCATGTCCTCTACTGTTGTTACTGACCAGTGAATCATGTCCTATACTGTAGTTACTGACCAGTGAATCATGTCCTCTACTGTAGTTACTGACCAGTGAATCATGTCCTCTACTGTAGTTACTGACCAGTGAATAATGTCCTCTGCTGACCGCTGCTGACCAGTGAATCATGTCCTCTACTGTAGTTACTGACCAGTGAATCATGTCCTCTACTGTTGTTACTGACCAGTGAATCATGTCCTCTACTGTAGTTACTGACCAGTGAATCATGTCCTCTACTGTAGCTACTGACCAGTGAATCATGTCCTCTACTGTAGTTACTGACCAGTGAATCATGTCCTCTACTGTAGTTACTGACCAGTGAATCATGTCCTCTACTGTAGTTACTGACCAGTGAATCATGTCCTCTACTGTTGTTACTGACCAGTGAATCGTGTCCTCTACTGTAGTTACTGACCAGTGAATCATGTCCTCTACTGTAGTTACTGACCAGTGAATTATGTCCTCTACTGTTGGTACTGACCAGTGAGTCATGTCCTCTACTGCCGTTACTGACCAGTGAATCATGTCCTCTACTGTTGTTACTGACCAGTGAATCATGTCCTCTACTGTTGTTACTGACCAGTGAATCATGTCCTCTACTGTAGTTACTGATCAGTGAATCATGTCCTCTACTGTAGCTACTGACCAGTGAATCATGTCCTCTACTGTTGGTACTGACAAGTGAGTCATGTCCTCTACTGTAGTTACTAACCAGTGAATCATGTCCTCTACTGTTGTTACTGACCAGTGAATCATGTCCTCTACTGTAGTTACTGACCATTGAATCATGTCCTCTACTGTAGTTACTGACCAGTGAATCATGTCCTCTACTGTAGTTACTGACCAGTGAATAATGTCCTCTGCTGACCGCTGCTGACCAGTGAATCATGTCCTCTGCTGTTGTTACTGACCAGTGAATCATGTCCTCTACTGACCGCTGCAGACCAGTGAATCATGTCCTCTGCTGTTGTTACTGACCAGTGAATGATGTCCTCTACTGTAGTTACTGACCAGTGAATCATGTCCTCTACTGACCGCTGCTGACCAGTGAATCATGTCCTCTACTGTAGTTACTGACCAGTGAATCATGTCCTCTACTGTAGTTACTGACCAGTGAATCATGTCCTCTACTGACCGCTGCTGACCAGTGAATCATGTCCTCTACTGTAGTTACTGACCAGTGAATCATGTCCTCTACTGTAGTTACTGACAAGTGAATCATGTCCTCTACTGTAGCTACTGACCAGTGAATCATGTCCTCTACTGTAGCTACTGACCAGTGAATCATGTCCTCTACTGTAGTTACTGACCAGTGAATCATGTCCTCTACTGTAGCTACTGACCAGTGAATCATGTCCTCTACTGTAGTTACTGACCAGTGAATCATGTCCTCTACTGTAGTTACTGACCAGTGAATCATGTCCTCTACTGTAGTTACTGACCAGTGAATCATGTCCTCTACTGTTGTTACTGACCAGTGAATCATGTCCTCTACTGTAGTTACTGACCAGTGAATCATGTCCTCTACTGTAGTTACTGACCAGTGAATCATGTCCTCTACTGTTGGTACTGACCAGTGAGTCATGTCCTCTACTGTAGTTACTGACCAGTGAATCATGTCCTCTACTGTTGTTACTGACCAGTGAGTCATGTCCTCTACTGTAGTTACTCACCAGTGAATCATGTCCTCTACTGTAGTTACTGACCAGTGAATCATGTCCTCTACTGTAGCTACTGACCAGTGAATCATGTCCTCTACTGTTGGTACTGACCAGTGAGTCATGTCCTCTACTGTAGTTACTGACCAGTGAATCATGTCCTCTACTGTTGTTACTGACCAGTGAATCATGTCCTCTACTGTAGTTACTGACCAGTGAATAATGTCCTCTGCTGACCGCTGCTGACCAGTGAATCATGTCCTCTACTGTAGTTACTGACCAGTGAATCATCTCCTCTACTGTAGCTACTGACCAGTGAATCATGTCCTCTACTGTAGTTACTGACCAGTGAATCATGTCCTCTACTGTAGTTACTGACCAGTGAATCATGTCCTCTACTGTTGTTACTGACCAGTGAATCATGTCCTCTACTGTAGTTACTGACCAGTGAATCATGTCCTCTACTGTAGTTACTGACCAGTGAATCATGTCCTCTACTGTTGGTACTGACCAGTGAGTCATGTCCTCTACTGTAGTTACTGACCAGTGAATCATGTCCTCTACTGTTGTTACTGACCAGTGAGTCATGTCCTCTACTGTAGTTACTGACCAGTGAATCATGTCCTCTACTGTAGTTACTGACCAGTGAATCATGTCCTCTACTGTAGCTACTGACCAGTGAATCATGTCCTCTACTGTTGGTACTGACCAGTGAGTCATGTCCTCTACTGTAGTTACTGACCAGTGAATCATGTCCTCTACTGTTGTTACTGACCAGTGAATCATGTCCTCTACTGTAGTTACTGACCAGTGAATCATGTCCTCTACTGTAGTTACTGACCAGTGAATCATGTCCTCTACTGTAGTTACTGACCAGTGAACAATGTCCTCTGCTGACCGCTGCTGACCAGTGAATCATGTCCTCTACTGTAGTTACTGACCAGTGAATCATGTCCTCTACTGTAGCTACTGACCAGTGAATCATGTCCTCTACTGTAGTTACTGACCAGTGAATCATGTCCTCTACTGTAGTTACTGACCAGTGAATCATGTCTCCTACTGTTGGTACTGACCAGTGAGTCATGTCCTCTACTGTAGTTACTGACCAGTGAATCATGTCCTCTACTGTTGTTACTGACCAGTTAATCATGTCCTCTACTGTTGTTACTGACCAGTGAATAATGTCCTCTACTGTAGTTACTGACCAGTGAATCATGTCCTCTACTGTAGCTACTGACCAGTGAATCATGTCCTCTACTGTTGGTACTGACCAGTGAGTCATGTCCTCTACTGTAGTTACTGACCAGTGAATCATGTCCTCTACTGTAGCTACTGACCAGTGAATCATGTCCTCTACTGTTGGTACTGACCTGTGAGTCATGTCCTCTACTGTAGTTACTGACCAGTGAATCATGTCCTCTACTGTAGTTACTGACCAGTGAATCATGTCCTCTACTGTAGTTACTGACCAGTGAATCATGTCCTCTACTGTAGTTACTGACCAGTGAATAATGTCCTCTGCTGACCGCTGCTGACCAGTGAATCATGTCCTCTACTGTAGTTACTGACCAGTGAATCATGTCCTCTACTGTAGCTACTGACCAGTGAATCATGTCCTCTACTGTAGTTACTGACCAGTGAATCATGTCCTCTACTGTAGCTACTGACCAGTGAATCATGTCCTCTACTGTAGTTACTGACCAGTGAATCATGTCCTCTACTGTAGTTACTGACCAGTGAATCATGTCCTCTACTGTTGGTACTGACCAGTGAGTCATGTCCTCTACTGTAGTTACTGACCAGTGAATCATGTCCTCTACTGTTGTTACTGACCAGTTAATCATGTCCTCTACTGTTGTTACTGACCAGTGAATCATGTCCTCTACTATAGTTACTGACCAGTGAATCATGTCCTCTACTGTAGCTACTGACCAGTGAATCATGTCCTCTACTGTTGGTACTGACCAGTGAGTCATGTCCTCTACTGTAGTTACTGACCAGTGAATCATGTCCTCTACTGTAGCTACTGACCAGTGAATCATGTCCTCTACTGTTGGTACTGACCAGTGAGTCATGTCCTCTACTGTAGTTACTGACCAGTGAATCATGTCCTCTACTGTAGTTACTGACCAGTGAATCATGTCCTCTACTTTAGTTACTGACCAGTGAATCATGTCCTCTACTGTAGTTACTGACCAGTGAATAATGTCCTCTGCTGACCGCTGCTGACCAGTGAATCATGTCCTCTACTGTAGTTACTGACCAGTGAATCATGTCCTCTACTGTAGCTACTGACCAGTGAATCATGTCCTCTACTGTAGCTACTGACCAGTGAATCATGTCCTCTACTTTAGTTACTGACCAGTGAATCATGTCCTCTACTGTAGTTACTGACCAGTGAATAATGTCCTCTGCTGACCGCTGCTGACCAGTGAATCATCTCCTCTACTGTAGTTACTGACCAGTGAATCATGTCCTCTACTGTTGTTACTGACCAGTGAATCATGTCCTCTACTGTAGTTACTGACCAGTGAATCATGTCCTCTGCTGTTGTTACTGACCAGTGAATCATGTCCTCTACTGACCGCTGCTGACCAGTGAATCATGTCCTCTGCTGTTGTTACTGACCAGTGAATGATGTCCTCTACTGTAGTTACTGACCAGTGAATCATGTCCTCTACTGACCGCTGCTGACCAGTGAATCATGTCCTCTACTGTAGTTACTGACCAGTGAATCATGTCCTCTACTGTAGTTACTGACCAGTGAATCATGTCCTCTACTGACCGCTGTTGACCAGTGAATCATGTCCTCTACTGTAGTTACTGACCAGTGAATCATGTCCTCTACTGTTGTTACTGACCAGTGAATCATGTCCTCTACTGTAGTTACTGACCAGTGAATCATGTCCTCTACTGTAGTTACTGACCAGTGAATCATGTCTTCTACTGACCGCTGCTGACCAGTGAATCATGTCCTCTACTGTAGCTACTGACCAGTGAATCATGTCCTCTGCTGTTGTTACTGACCAGTGAATGATGTCCTCTACTGACCGCTGCTGACCAGTGAATGATGTCCTCTACTGTAGTTACTGACCAGTGAATCATGTCCTCTACTGACCGCTGCTGACCAGTGAATGATGTCCTCTACTGTAGTTACTGACCAGTGAATCATGTCCTCTACTGACCGCTGCTGACCAGTGAATCATGTCCTCTACTGTAGCTACTGACCAGTGAATCATGTCCTCTACTGTAGTTACTGACCAGTGAATCATGTACTCCACTGACCGCTGCTGACGAGTGAATCATGTCCTCTACTGACCGCTACTGACCAGTGAATCATGTCCTCTACTGTAGTTACTGACCAGTGAATCATGTCCTCTGCTGTAGTTACTCACCAGTGAATCATGTACTCTACTGACCGCTGCTGACTAGTGAATCATGTCCTCTACTGACCGCTACTGACCAGTGAATCATGTCCTCTACTGTAGTTACTGACCAGTGAATCATGTCCTCTACTGTAGTTACTGACCAGTGAATCATGTCCTCTACTGTTGTTACTGACCAGTGAATCATGTCCTCTACTGTAGTTACTGACCAGTGAATCATGTCCTCTACTGTAGCTATTGACCAGTGAATCATGTCCTCTACTGTAGTTATGACCAGTGAATCATGTCCTCTACTGTAGTTACTGACCAGTGAATCATGTCCTCTACTGTAGTTACTGACCAGTGAATCATGTCTTCTACTGTTGTTACTGACCAGTGAATCATGTCCTCTACTGTAGATACTGACCAGTGAATCATGTCCTCTACTGTAGTTACTGACCAGTGAATCATGTCCTCTACTGTTGGTACTGACCAGTGAGTCATGTCCTCTACTGTAGTTACTGACCAGTGAATCATGTCCTCTACTGTTGTTACTGACCAGTGAATCATGTCCTCTACTGTTGTTACTGACCAGTGAATCATGTCCTCTACTGTAGTTACTGACCAGTGAATCATGTCCTCTACTGTAGCTACTGACCAGTGAATCATGTCCTCTACTGTTGGTACTGACCAGTGAGTCATGTCCTCTACTGTAGTTACTGACCAGTGAATCATGTCCTCTACTGTTGTTACTGACCAGTGAATCATGTCCTCTACTGTAGTTACTGACCAGTGAATCATGTCCTCTACTGTAGTTACTGACCAGTGAATCATGTCCTCTACTGTAGTTACTGACCAGTGAATAATGTCCTCTGCTGACCGCTGCTGACCAGTGAATCATGTCCTCTACTGTAGTTACTGACCAGTGAATCATGTCCTCTACTGTAGCTACTGACCAGTGAATCATGTCCTCTACTGTAGCTACTGACCAGTGAATCATGTCCTCTACTTTAGTTACTGACCAGTGAATCATGTCCTCTACTGTAGTTACTGACCAGTGAATAATGTCCTCTGCTGACCGCTGCTGACCAGTGAATCATGTCCTCTGCTGTTGTTACTGACCAGTGAATCATGTCCTCTACTGACCGCTGCTGACCAGTGAATCATGTCCTCTGCTGTTGTTACTGACCAGTGAATGATGTCCTCTACTGTAGTTACTGACCAGTGAATCATGTCCTCTACTGACCGCTGCTGACCAGTGAATCATGTCCTCTACTGTAGTTACTGACCAGTGAATCATGTCCTCTACTGTAGTTACTGACCAGTGAATCATGTCCTCTACTGACCGCTGCTGACCAGTGAATCATGTCCTCTACTGTAGTTACTGACCAGTGAATCATGTCCTCTACTGTAGCTACTGACCAGTGAATCATGTCCTCTACTGTTGGTACTGACCAGTGAGTCATGTCCTCTACTGTAGTTACTGACCAGTGAATCATGTCCTCTACTGTTGTTACTGACCAGTGAATCATGTCCTCTACTGTAGTTACTGACCAGTGAATCATGTCCTCTACTGTAGTTACTGACCAGTGAATCATGTCCTCTACTGTAGTTACTGACCAGTGAATAATGTCCTCTGCTGACCGCTGCTGACCAGTGAATCATGTCCTCTACTGTAGTTACTGACCAGTGAATCATGTCCTCTACTGTAGCTACTGACCAGTGAATCATGTCCTCTACTGTAGCTACTGACCAGTGAATCATGTCCTCTACTTTAGTTACTGACCAGTGAATCATGTCCTCTACTGTAGTTACTGACCAGTGAATAATGTCCTCTGCTGACCGCTGCTGACCAGTGAATCATGTCCTCTGCTGTTGTTACTGACCAGTGAATCATGTCCTCTACTGACCGCTGCTGACCAGTGAATCATGTCCTCTGCTGTTGTTACTGACCAGTGAATGATGTCCTCTACTGTAGTTACTGACCAGTGAATCATGTCCTCTACTGACCGCTGCTGACCAGTGAATCATGTCCTCTACTGTAGTTACTGACCAGTGAATCATGTCCTCTACTGTAGTTACTGACCAGTGAATCATGTCCTCTACTGACCGCTGCTGACCAGTGAATCATGTCCTCTACTGTAGTTACTGACCAGTGAATCATGTCCTCTACTGTAGTTACTGACAAGTGAATCATGTCCTCTACTGTAGCTACTGACCAGTGAATCATGTCCTCTACTGTAGCTACTGACCAGTGAATCATGTCCTCTACTGTAGTTACTGACCAGTGAATCATGTCCTCTACTGTAGCTACTGACCAGTGAATCATGTCCTCTACTGTTGTTACTGACCAGTGAATCATGTCCTCTACTGTAGTTACTGACCAGTGAATCATGTCCTCTACTGTAGTTACTGACCAGTGAATCATGTCCTCTACTGTTGTTACTGACCAGTGAATCATGTCCTCTACTGTAGTTACTGACCAGTGAATCATGTCCTCTACTGTAGTTACTGACCAGTGAATCATGTCCTCTACTGTTGGTACTGACCAGTGAGTCATGTCCTCTACTGTAGTTACTGACCAGTGAATCATGTCCTCTACTGTTGTTACTGACCAGTTAATCATGTCCTCTACTGTTGTTACTGACCAGTGAATCATGTCCTCTACTGTAGTTACTGACCAGTGAATCATGTCCTCTACTTTAGTTACTGACCAGTGAATCATGTCCTCTACTGTAGTTACTGACCAGTGAATAATGTCCTCTGCTGACCGCTGCTGACCAGTGAATCATGTCCTCTGCTGTTGTTACTGACCAGTGAATCATGTCCTCTACTGACCGCTGCTGACCAGTGAATCATGTCCTCTGCTGTTGTTACTGACCAGTGAATGATGTCCTCTACTGTAGTTACTGACCAGTGAATCATGTCCTCTACTGACCGCTGCTGACCAGTGAATCATGTCCTCTACTGTAGTTACTGACCAGTGAATCATGTCCTCTACTGTAGTTACTGACCAGTGAATCATGTCCTCTACTGACCGCTGCTGACCAGTGAATCATGTCCTCTACTGTAGTTACTGACCAGTGAATCATGTCCTCTACTGTAGCTACTGACCAGTGAATCATGTCCTCTACTGTTGGTACTGACCAGTGAGTCATGTCCTCTACTGTAGTTACTGACCAGTGAATCATGTCCTCTACTGTTGTTACTGACCAGTGAATCATGTCCTCTACTGTAGTTACTGACCAGTGAATCATGTCCTCTACTGTAGTTACTGACCAGTGAATCATGTCCTCTACTGTAGTTACTGACCAGTGAATAATGTCCTCTGCTGACCGCTGCTGACCAGTGAATCATGTCCTCTACTGTAGTTACTGACCAGTGAATCATGTCCTCTACTGTAGCTACTGACCAGTGAATCATGTCCTCTACTGTAGCTACTGACCAGTGAATCATGTCCTCTACTTTAGTTACTGACCAGTGAATCATGTCCTCTACTGTAGTTACTGACCAGTGAATAATGTCCTCTGCTGACCGCTGCTGACCAGTGAATCATGTCCTCTGCTGTTGTTACTGACCAGTGAATCATGTCCTCTACTGACCGCTGCTGACCAGTGAATCATGTCCTCTGCTGTTGTTACTGACCAGTGAATGATGTCCTCTACTGTAGTTACTGACCAGTGAATCATGTCCTCTACTGACCGCTGCTGACCAGTGAATCATGTCCTCTACTGTAGTTACTGACCAGTGAATCATGTCCTCTACTGTAGTTACTGACCAGTGAATCATGTCCTCTACTGACCGCTGCTGACCAGTGAATCATGTCCTCTACTGTAGTTACTGACCAGTGAATCATGTCCTCTACTGTAGTTACTGACAAGTGAATCATGTCCTCTACTGTAGCTACTGACCAGTGAATCATGTCCTCTACTGTAGCTACTGACCAGTGAATCATGTCCTCTACTGTAGTTACTGACCAGTGAATCATGTCCTCTACTGTAGCTACTGACCAGTGAATCATGTCCTCTACTGTTGTTACTGACCAGTGAATCATGTCCTCTACTGTAGTTACTGACCAGTGAATCATGTCCTCTACTGTAGTTACTGACCAGTGAATCATGTCCTCTACTGTTGTTACTGACCAGTGAATCATGTCCTCTACTGTAGTTACTGACCAGTGAATCATGTCCTCTACTGTAGTTACTGACCAGTGAATCATGTCCTCTACTGTTGGTACTGACCAGTGAGTCATGTCCTCTACTGTAGTTACTGACCAGTGAATCATGTCCTCTACTGTTGTTACTGACCAGTTAATCATGTCCTCTACTGTTGTTACTGACCAGTGAATCATGTCCTCTACTGTAGTTACTGACCAGTGAATCATGTCCTCTACTGTAGCTACTGACCAGTGAATCATGTCCTCTACTGTTGGTACTGACCAGTGAGTCATGTCCTCTACTGTAGTTACTGACCAGTGAATCATGTCCTCTACTGTTGTTACTGACCAGTGAATCATGTCCTCTACTGTAGTTACTGACCAGTGAATCATGTCCTCTACTGTAGTTACTGACCAGTGAATCATGTCCTCTACTGTAGTTACTGACCAGTGAATAATGTCCTCTGCTGACCGCTGCTGACCAGTGAATCATGTCCTCTACTGTAGTTACTGACCAGTGAATCATGTCCTCTACTGTAGCTACTGACCAGTGAATCATGTCCTCTACTGTAGCTACTGACCAGTGAATCATGTCCTCTACTTTAGTTACTGACCAGTGAATCATGTCCTCTACTGTAGTTACTGACCAGTGAATAATGTCCTCTGCTGACCGCTGCTGACCAGTGAATCATGTCCTCTGCTGTTGTTACTGACCAGTGAATCATGTCCTCTACTGACCGCTGCTGACCAGTGAATCATGTCCTCTGCTGTTGTTACTGACCAGTGAATGATGTCCTCAACTGTAGTTACTGACCAGTGAATCATGTCCTCTACTGACCGCTGCTGACCAGTGAATCATGTCCTCTACTGTAGTTACTGACCAGTGAATCATGTCCTCTACTGTAGTTACTGACCAGTGAATCATGTCCTCTACTGTAGCTACTGACCAGTGAATCATGTCCTCTACTTTTAGTTACTGACCAGTGAATCATGTCCTCTACTGTAGTTACTGACCAGTGAATAATGTCCTCTGCTGACCGCTGCTGACCAGTGAATCATGTCCTCTGCTGTTGTTACTGACCAGTGAATCATGTCCTCTACTGACCGCTGCTGACCAGTGAATCATGTCCTCTGCTGTTGTTACTGACCAGTGAATCATGTCCTCTACTGTAGTTACTGACAAGTGAATCATGTCCTCTACTGTAGCTACTGACCAGTGAATCATGTCCTCTACTGTAGCTACTGACCAGTGAATCATGTCCTCTACTGTAGTTACTGACCAGTGAATCATGTCCTCTACTGTAGCTACTGACCAGTGAATCATGTCCTCTACTGTTGTTACTGACCAGTGAATCATGTCCTCTACTGTAGTTACTGACCAGTGAATCATGTCCTCTACTGTAGTTACTGACCAGTGAATCATGTCCTCTACTGTTGTTACTGACCAGTGCATCATGTCCTCTACTGTAGTTACTGACCAGTGAATCATGTCCTCTACTGTAGTTACTGACCAGTGAATCATGTCCTCTACTGTTGGTACTGACCAGTGAGTCATGTCCTCTACTGTAGTTACTGACCAGTGAATCATGTCCTCTACTGTTGTTACTGACCAGTTAATCATGTCCTCTACTGTTGTTACTGACCAGTGAATCATGTCCTCTACTGTAGTTACTGACCAGTGAATCATGTCCTCTACTGTAGCTACTGACCAGTGAATCATGTCCTCTACTGTTGGTACTGACCAGTGAGTCATGTCCTCTACTGTAGTTACTGACCAGTGAATCATGTCCTCTACTGTTGTTACTGACCAGTGAATCATGTCCTCTACTGTAGTTACTGACCAGTGAATCATGTCCTCTACTGTAGTTACTGACCAGTGAATCATGTCCTCTACTGTAGTTACTGACCAGTGAATAATGTCCTCTGCAGACCGCTGCTGACCAGTGAATCATGTCCTCTACTGTAGTTACTGACCAGTGAATCATGTCCTCTACTGTAGCTACTGACCAGTGAATCATGTCCTCTACTGTAGCTACTGACCAGTGAATCATGTCCTCTACTTTAGTTACTGACCAGTGAATCATGTCCTCTACTGTAGTTACTGACCAGTGAATAATGTCCTCTGCTGACCGCTGCTGACCAGTGAATCATGTCCTCTGCTGTTGTTACTGACCAGTGAATCATGTCCTCTACTGACCGCTGCTGACCAGTGAATCATGTCCTCTGCTGTTGTTACTGACCAGTGAATGATGTCCTCAACTGTAGTTACTGACCAGTGAATCATGTCCTCTACTGACCGCTGCTGACCAGTGAATCATGTGCTCTACTGTAGTTACTGACCAGTGAATCATGTCCTCTACTGTAGTTACTGACCAGTGAATCATGTCCTCTACTGTAGCTACTGACCAGTGAATCATGTCCTCTACTTTAGTTACTGACCAGTGAATCATGTCCTCTACTGTAGTTACTGACCAGTGAATAATGTCCTCTGCTGACCGCTGCTGACCAGTGAATCATGTCCTCTGCTGTTGTTACTGACCAGTGAATCATGTCCTCTACTGACCGCTGCTGACCAGTGAATCATGTCCTCTGCTGTTGTTACTGACCAGTGAATGATGTCCTCTACTGTAGTTACTGACCAGTGAATCATGTCCTCTACTGACTGGTGCTGACCAGTGAATCATGTCCTCTACTGTAGTTACTGACCAGTGAATCATGTCCTCTACTGTAGTTACTGACCAGTGAATCATGTCCTCTACTGACCGCTGCTGACCAGTGAATCATGTCCTCTACTGTAGTTACTGACCAGTGAATCATGTCCTCTACTGTAGTTACTGACAAGTGAATCATGTCCTCTACAGTAGCTACTGACCAGTGAATCATGTCCTCTACTGTAGCTACTGACCAGTGAATCATGTCCTCTACTATAGTTACTGACCAGTGAATCATGTCCTCTACTGTAGCTACTGACCAGTGAATCATGTCCTCTACTGTTGTTACTGACCAGTGAATCATGTCCTCTACTGTAGTTACTGACCAGTGAATCATGTCCTCTACTGTAGTTACTGACCAGTGAATCATGTCCTCTACTGTTGTTACTGACCAGTGAGTCATGTCCTCTACTGTAGTTACTGACCAGTGAATCATGTCCTCTACTGTTGTTACTGACCAGTGAATCATGTCCTCTACTGTAGTTACTGACCAGTGAATCATGTCCTCTACTGTAGTTACTGACCAGTGAATCATGTCCTCTACTGTAGTTACTGACCAGTGAATAATGTCCTCTACTGTAGTTACTAACCAGTGAATAATGTCCTCTGCTAACCGCTGCTGACCAGTGAATCATGTCCTCTACTGTAGTTACTGACCAGTGAATCATGTCCTCTACTGTAGCTACTGACCAGTGAATCATGTCCTCTACTGTAGCTACTGACCAGTGAATCATGTCCTCTACTTTAGTTACTGACCAGTGAATCATGTCCTCTACTGTAGTTACTGACCAGTGAATAATGTCCTCTGCTGACCGCTGCTGACCAGTGAATCATGTCCTCTGCTGTTGTTACTGACCAGTGAATCATGTCCTCTACTGACCGCTGCTGACCAGTGAATCATGTCCTCTGCTGTTGTTACTGACCAGTGAATGATGTCCTCTACTGTAGTTACTGACCAGTGAATCATGTCCTCTACTGACCGCTGCTGACCAGTGAATCATGTCCTCTACTGTAGTTACTGACCAGTGAATCATGTCCTCTACTGTAGTTACTGACCAGTGAATCATGTCCTCTACTGTAGCTACTGACCAGTGAATCATGTCCTCTACTTTAGTTACTGACCAGTGAATCATGTCCTCTACTGTAGTTACTGACCAGTGAATAATGTCCTCTGCTGACCGCTGCTGACCAGTGAATCATGTCCTCTGCTGTTGTTACTGACCAGTGAATCATGTCCTCTACTGACCGCTGCTGACCAGTGAATCATGTCCTCTACTGTAGTTACTGACCAGTGAATAATGTCCTCTGCTGACCGCTGCTGACCAGTGAATCATGTCCTATACTGTAGTTACTGACCAGTGAATCATGTCCTCTACTGTAGTTACTGACCAGTGAATCATGTCCTCTACTGACCGCTGCTGACCAGTGAATCATGTCCTCTACTGTAGTTACTGACCAGTGAATCATGTCCTCTACTGTAGTTACTGACCAGTGAATCATGTCCTCTACTGTAGCTACTGACCAGTGAATCATGTCCTCTACTTTAGTTACTGACCAGTGAATCATGTCCTCTACTGTAGTTACTGACCAGTGAATAATGTCCTCTGCTGACCGCTGCTGACCAGTGAATCATGTCCTCTGCTGTTGTTACTGACCAGTGAATCATGTCCTCTACTGACCGCTGCTGACCAGTGAATCATGTCCTCTGCTGTTGTTACTGACCAGTGAATGATGTCCTCTACTGTAGTTACTGACCAGTGAATCATGTCCTCTACTGACCGCTGCTGACCAGTGAATCATGTCCTCTACTGTAGTTACTGACCAGTGAATCATGTCCTCTACTGTAGTTACTGACCAGTGAATCATGTCCTCTACTGACCGCTGCTGACCAGTGAATCATGTCCTCTACTGTAGTTACTGACCAGTGAATCATGTCCTCTACTGTAGTTACTGACAAGTGAATCATGTCCTCTACTGTAGCTACTGACCAGTGAATCATGTCCTCTACTGTAGTTACTGATCAGTGAATCATGTCCTCTACTGTAGCTACTGACCAGTGAATCATGTCCTCTACTGTTGTTACTGACCAGTGAATCATGTCCTCTACTGTAGTTACTGACCAGTGAATCATGTCCTCTACTGTAGTTACTGACCAGTGAATCATGTCCTCTACTGTTGTTACTGACCAGTGAATCATGTCCTCTACTGTAGTTACTGACCAGTGAATCATGTCCTCTACTGTAGTTACTGACCAGTGAATCATGTACTCTACTGTTGGTACTGACCAGTGAGTCATGTCCTCTACTGTAGTTACTGACCAGTGAATCATGTCCTCTACTGTTGTTACTGACCAGTTAATCATGTCCTCTACTGTTGTTACTGACCAGTGAATCATGTCCTCTACTGTAGTTACTGACCAGTGAATCATGTCCTCTACTGTAGCTACTGACCAGTGAATCATGTCCTCTACTGTTGGTACTGACCAGTGAGTCATGTCCTCTACTGTAGTTACTGACCAGTGAATCATGTCCTCTACTGTTGTTACTGACCAGTGAATCATGTCCTCTACTGTAGTTACTGACCAGTGAATCATGTCCTCTACTGTAGTTACTGACCAGTGAATCATGTCCTCTACTGTAGTTACTGACCAGTGAATAATGTCCTCTGCTGACCGCTGCTGACCAGTGAATCATGTCCTCTACTGTAGTTACTGACCAGTGAATCATGTCCTCTACTGTAGCTACTGACCAGTGAATCATGTCCTCTACTGTAGCTACTGACCAGTGAATCATGTCCTCTACTTTAGTTACTGACCAGTGAATCATGTCCTCTACTGTAGTTACTGACCAGTGAATCATGTCCTCTACTGTAGTTACTGACCAGTGAATCATGTCCTCTACTTTAGTTACTGACCAGTGAATCATGTCCTCTACTGTAGTTACTGACCAGTGAATAATGTCCTCTGCTGACTTCTGCTGACCAGTGAATCATGTCCTCTACTGTAGTTACTGACCAGTGAATCATGTCCTCTACTGTAGCTACTGACCAGTGAATCATGTCCTCTACTGTAGCTACTGACCAGTGAATCATGTCCTCTACTTTAGTTACTGACCAGTGAATCATGTCCTCTACTGTAGTTACTGACCAGTGAATAATGTCCTCTGCTGACCGCTGCTGACCAGTGAATCATCTCCTCTACTGTAGTTACTGACCAGTGAATCATGTCCTCTACTGTTGTTACTGACCAGTGAATCATGTCCTCTACTGTAGTTACTGACCAGTGAATCATGTCCTCTGCTGTTGTTACTGACCAGTGAATCATGTCCTCTACTGACCGCTGCTGACCAGTGAATCATGTCCTCTGCTGTTGTTACTGACCAGTGAATGATGTCCTCTACTGTAGTTACTGACCAGTGAATCATGTCCTCTACTGACCGCTGCTGACCAGTGAATCATGTCCTCTACTGTAGTTACTGACCAGTGAATCATGTCCTCTACTGTAGTTACTGACCAGTGAATCATGTCCTCTACTGACCGCTGTTGACCAGTGAATCATGTCCTCTACTGTAGTTACTGACCAGTGAATCATGTCCTCTACTGTTGTTACTGACCAGTGAATCATGTCCTCTACTGTAGTTACTGACCAGTGAATCATGTCCTCTACTGTAGTTACTGACCAGTGAATCATGTCTTCTACTGACCGCTGCTGACCAGTGAATCATGTCCTCTACTGTAGCTACTGACCAGTGAATCATGTCCTCTGCTGTTGTTACTGACCAGTGAATGATGTCCTCTACTGACCGCTGCTGACCAGTGAATGATGTCCTCTACTGTAGTTACTGACCAGTGAATCATGTCCTCTACTGACCGCTGCTGACCAGTGAATGATGTCCTCTACTGTAGTTACTGACCAGTGAATCATGTCCTCTACTGACCGCTGCTGACCAGTGAATCATGTCCTCTACTGTAGCTACTGACCAGTGAATCATGTCCTCTACTGTAGTTACTGACCAGTGAATCATGTACTCCACTGACCGCTGCTGACGAGTGAATCATGTCCTCTACTGACCGCTACTGACCAGTGAATCATGTCCTCTACTGTAGTTACTGACCAGTGAATCATGTCCTCTGCTGTAGTTACTCACCAGTGAATCATGTACTCTACTGACCGCTGCTGACTAGTGAATCATGTCCTCTACTGACCGCTACTGACCAGTGAATCATGTCCTCTACTGTAGTTACTGACCAGTGAATCATGTCCTCTACTGTAGTTACTGACCAGTGAATCATGTCCTCTACTGTTGTTACTGACCAGTGAATCATGTCCTCTACTGTAGTTACTGACCAGTGAATCATGTCCTCTACTGTAGCTATTGACCAGTGAATCATGTCCTCTACTGTAGTTATGACCAGTGAATCATGTCCTCTACTGTAGTTACTGACCAGTGAATCATGTCCTCTACTGTAGTTACTGACCAGTGAATCATGTCTTCTACTGTTGTTACTGACCAGTGAATCATGTCCTCTACTGTAGATACTGACCAGTGAATCATGTCCTCTACTGTAGTTACTGACCAGTGAATCATGTCCTCTACTGTTGGTACTGACCAGTGAGTCATGTCCTCTACTGTAGTTACTGACCAGTGAATCATGTCCTCTACTGTTGTTACTGACCAGTGAATCATGTCCTCTACTGTTGTTACTGACCAGTGAATCATGTCCTCTACTGTAGTTACTGACCAGTGAATCATGTCCTCTACTGTAGCTACTGACCAGTGAATCATGTCATCTACTGTTGGTACTGACCAGTGAGTCATGTCCTCTACTGTAGTTACTGACCAGTGAATCATGTCCTCTACTGTTGTTACTGACCAGTGAATCATGTCCTCTACTGTAGTTACTGACCAGTGAATCATGTCCTCTACTGTAGTTACTGACCAGTGAATCATGTCCTCTACTGTAGTTACTGACCAGTGAATAATGTCCTCTGCTGACCGCTGCTGACCAGTGAATCATGTCCTCTACTGTAGTTACTGACCAGTGAATCATGTCCTCTACTGTAGCTACTGACCAGTGAATCATGTCCTCTACTGTAGCTACTGACCAGTGAATCATGTCCTCTACTTTAGTTACTGACCAGTGAATCATGTCCTCTACTGTAGTTACTGACCAGTGAATAATGTCCTCTGCTGACCGCTGCTGACCAGTGAATCATGTCCTCTGCTGTTGTTACTGACCAGTGAATCATGTCCTCTACTGACCGCTGCTGACCAGTGAATCATGTCCTCTGCTGTTGTTACTGACCAGTGAATGATGTCCTCTACTGTAGTTACTGACCAGTGAATCATGTCCTCTACTGACCGCTGCTGACCAGTGAATCATGTCCTCTACTGTAGTTACTGACCAGTGAATCATGTCCTCTACTGTAGTTACTGACCAGTGAATCATGTCCTCTACTGACCGCTGCTGACCAGTGAATCATGTCCTCTACTGTAGTTACTGACCAGTGAATCATGTCCTCTACTGTAGCTACTGACCAGTGAATCATGTCCTCTACTGTTGGTACTGACCAGTGAGTCATGTCCTCTACTGTAGTTACTGACCAGTGAATCATGTCCTCTACTGTTGTTACTGACCAGTGAATCATGTCCTCTACTGTAGTTACTGACCAGTGAATCATGTCCTCTACTGTAGTTACTGACCAGTGAATCATGTCCTCTACTGTAGTTACTGACCAGTGAATAATGTCCTCTGCTGACCGCTGCTGACCAGTGAATCATGTCCTCTACTGTAGTTACTGACCAGTGAATCATGTCCTCTACTGTAGCTACTGACCAGTGAATCATGTCCTCTACTGTAGCTACTGACCAGTGAATCATGTCCTCTACTTTAGTTACTGACCAGTGAATCATGTCCTCTACTGTAGTTACTGACCAGTGAATAATGTCCTCTGCTGACCGCTGCTGACCAGTGAATCATGTCCTCTGCTGTTGTTACTGACCAGTGAATCATGTCCTCTACTGACCGCTGCTGACCAGTGAATCATGTCCTCTGCTGTTGTTACTGACCAGTGAATGATGTCCTCTACTGTAGTTACTGACCAGTGAATCATGTCCTCTACTGACCGCTGCTGACCAGTGAATCATGTCCTCTACTGTAGTTACTGACCAGTGAATCATGTCCTCTACTGTAGTTACTGACCAGTGAATCATGTCCTCTACTGACCGCTGCTGACCAGTGAATCATGTCCTCTACTGTAGTTACTGACCAGTGAATCATGTCCTCTACTGTAGTTACTGACAAGTGAATCATGTCCTCTACTGTAGCTACTGACCAGTGAATCATGTCCTCTACTGTAGCTACTGACCAGTGAATCATGTCCTCTACTGTAGTTACTGACCAGTGAATCATGTCCTCTACTGTAGCTACTGACCAGTGAATCATGTCCTCTACTGTTGTTACTGACCAGTGAATCATGTCCTCTACTGTAGTTACTGACCAGTGAATCATGTCCTCTACTGTAGTTACTGACCAGTGAATCATGTCCTCTACTGTTGTTACTGACCAGTGAATCATGTCCTCTACTGTAGTTACTGACCAGTGAATCATGTCCTCTACTGTAGTTACTGACCAGTGAATCATGTCCTCTACTGTTGGTACTGACCAGTGAGTCATGTCCTCTACTGTAGTTACTGACCAGTGAATCATGTCCTCTACTGTTGTTACTGACCAGTTAATCATGTCCTCTACTGTTGTTACTGACCAGTGAATCATGTCCTCTACTGTAGTTACTGACCAGTGAATCATGTCCTCTACTTTAGTTACTGACCAGTGAATCATGTCCTCTACTGTAGTTACTGACCAGTGAATAATGTCCTCTGCTGACCGCTGCTGACCAGTGAATCATGTCCTCTGCTGTTGTTACTGACCAGTGAATCATGTCCTCTACTGACCGCTGCTGACCAGTGAATCATGTCCTCTGCTGTTGTTACTGACCAGTGAATGATGTCCTCTACTGTAGTTACTGACCAGTGAATCATGTCCTCTACTGACCGCTGCTGACCAGTGAATCATGTCCTCTACTGTAGTTACTGACCAGTGAATCATGTCCTCTACTGTAGTTACTGACCAGTGAATCATGTCCTCTACTGACCGCTGCTGACCAGTGAATCATGTCCTCTACTGTAGTTACTGACCAGTGAATCATGTCCTCTACTGTAGCTACTGACCAGTGAATCATGTCCTCTACTGTTGGTACTGACCAGTGAGTCATGTCCTCTACTGTAGTTACTGACCAGTGAATCATGTCCTCTACTGTTGTTACTGACCAGTGAATCATGTCCTCTACTGTAGTTACTGACCAGTGAATCATGTCCTCTACTGTAGTTACTGACCAGTGAATCATGTCCTCTACTGTAGTTACTGACCAGTGAATAATGTCCTCTGCTGACCGCTGCTGACCAGTGAATCATGTCCTCTACTGTAGTTACTGACCAGTGAATCATGTCCTCTACTGTAGCTACTGACCAGTGAATCATGTCCTCTACTGTAGCTACTGACCAGTGAATCATGTCCTCTACTTTAGTTACTGACCAGTGAATCATGTCCTCTACTGTAGTTACTGACCAGTGAATAATGTCCTCTGCTGACCGCTGCTGACCAGTGAATCATGTCCTCTGCTGTTGTTACTGACCAGTGAATCATGTCCTCTACTGACCGCTGCTGACCAGTGAATCATGTCCTCTGCTGTTGTTACTGACCAGTGAATGATGTCCTCTACTGTAGTTACTGACCAGTGAATCATGTCCTCTACTGACCGCTGCTGACCAGTGAATCATGTCCTCTACTGTAGTTACTGACCAGTGAATCATGTCCTCTACTGTAGTTACTGACCAGTGAATCATGTCCTCTACTGACCGCTGCTGACCAGTGAATCATGTCCTCTACTGTAGTTACTGACCAGTGAATCATGTCCTCTACTGTAGTTACTGACAAGTGAATCATGTCCTCTACTGTAGCTACTGACCAGTGAATCATGTCCTCTACTGTAGCTACTGACCAGTGAATCATGTCCTCTACTGTAGTTACTGACCAGTGAATCATGTCCTCTACTGTAGCTACTGACCAGTGAATCATGTCCTCTACTGTTGTTACTGACCAGTGAATCATGTCCTCTACTGTAGTTACTGACCAGTGAATCATGTCCTCTACTGTAGTTACTGACCAGTGAATCATGTCCTCTACTGTTGTTACTGACCAGTGAATCATGTCCTCTACTGTAGTTACTGACCAGTGAATCATGTCCTCTACTGTAGTTACTGACCAGTGAATCATGTCCTCTACTGTTGGTACTGACCAGTGAGTCATGTCCTCTACTGTAGTTACTGACCAGTGAATCATGTCCTCTACTGTTGTTACTGACCAGTTAATCATGTCCTCTACTGTTGTTACTGACCAGTGAATCATGTCCTCTACTGTAGTTACTGACCAGTGAATCATGTCCTCTACTGTAGCTACTGACCAGTGAATCATGTCCTCTACTGTTGGTACTGACCAGTGAGTCATGTCCTCTACTGTAGTTACTGACCAGTGAATCATGTCCTCTACTGTTGTTACTGACCAGTGAATCATGTCCTCTACTGTAGTTACTGACCAGTGAATCATGTCCTCTACTGTAGCTACTGACCAGTGAATCATGTCCTCTACTGTAGTTACTGACCAGTGAATAATGTCCTCTGCTGACCGCTGCTGACCAGTGAATCATGTCCTCTACTGTAGTTACTGACCAGTGAATCATGTCCTCTACTGTAGCTACTGACCAGTGAATCATGTCCTCTACTGTAGCTACTGACCAGTGAATCATGTCCTCTACTTTAGTTACTGACCAGTGAATCATGTCCTCTACTGTAGTTACTGACCAGTGAATAATGTCCTCTGCTGACCGCTGCTGACCAGTGAATCATGTCCTCTGCTGTTGTTACTGACCAGTGAATCATGTCCTCTACTGACCGCTGCTGACCAGTGAATCATGTCCTCTGCTGTTGTTACTGACCAGTGAATGATGTCCTCAACTGTAGTTACTGACCAGTGAATCATGTCCTCTACTGACCGCTGCTGACCAGTGAATCATGTCCTCTACTGTAGTTACTGACCAGTGAATCATGTCCTCTACTGTAGTTACTGACCAGTGAATCATGTCCTCTACTGTAGCTACTGACCAGTGAATCATGTCCTCTACTTTTAGTTACTGACCAGTGAATCATGTCCTCTACTGTAGTTACTGACCAGTGAATAATGTCCTCTGCTGACCGCTGCTGACCAGTGAATCATGTCCTCTGCTGTTGTTACTGACCAGTGAATCATGTCCTCTACTGACCGCTGCTGACCAGTGAATCATGTCCTCTGCTGTTGTTACTGACCAGTGAATCATGTCCTCTACTGTAGTTACTGACAAGTGAATCATGTCCTCTACTGTAGCTACTGACCAGTGAATCATGTCCTCTACTGTAGCTACTGACCAGTGAATCATGTCCTCTACTGTAGTTACTGACCAGTGAATCATGTCCTCTACTGTAGCTACTGACCAGTGAATCATGTCCTCTACTGTTGTTACTGACCAGTGAATCATGTCCTCTACTGTAGTTACTGACCAGTGAATCATGTCCTCTACTGTAGTTACTGACCAGTGAATCATGTCCTCTACTGTTGTTACTGACCAGTGCATCATGTCCTCTACTGTAGTTACTGACCAGTGAATCATGTCCTCTACTGTAGTTACTGACCAGTGAATCATGTCCTCTACTGTTGGTACTGACCAGTGAGTCATGTCCTCTACTGTAGTTACTGACCAGTGAATCATGTCCTCTACTGTTGTTACTGACCAGTTAATCATGTCCTCTACTGTTGTTACTGACCAGTGAATCATGTCCTCTACTGTAGTTACTGACCAGTGAATCATGTCCTCTACTGTAGCTACTGACCAGTGAATCATGTCCTCTACTGTTGGTACTGACCAGTGAGTCATGTCCTCTACTGTAGTTACTGACCAGTGAATCATGTCCTCTACTGTTGTTACTGACCAGTGAATCATGTCCTCTACTGTAGTTACTGACCAGTGAATCATGTCCTCTACTGTAGTTACTGACCAGTGAATCATGTCCTCTACTGTAGTTACTGACCAGTGAATAATGTCCTCTGCAGACCGCTGCTGACCAGTGAATCATGTCCTCTACTGTAGTTACTGACCAGTGAATCATGTCCTCTACTGTAGCTACTGACCAGTGAATCATGTCCTCTACTGTAGCTACTGACCAGTGAATCATGTCCTCTACTTTAGTTACTGACCAGTGAATCATGTCCTCTACTGTAGTTACTGACCAGTGAATAATGTCCTCTGCTGACCGCTGCTGACCAGTGAATCATGTCCTCTGCTGTTGTTACTGACCAGTGAATCATGTCCTCTACTGACCGCTGCTGACCAGTGAATCATGTCCTCTGCTGTTGTTACTGACCAGTGAATGATGTCCTCAACTGTAGTTACTGACCAGTGAATCATGTCCTCTACTGACCGCTGCTGACCAGTGAATCATGTGCTCTACTGTAGTTACTGACCAGTGAATCATGTCCTCTACTGTAGTTACTGACCAGTGAATCATGTCCTCTACTGTAGCTACTGACCAGTGAATCATGTCCTCTACTTTAGTTACTGACCAGTGAATCATGTCCTCTACTGTAGTTACTGACCAGTGAATAATGTCCTCTGCTGACCGCTGCTGACCAGTGAATCATGTCCTCTGCTGTTGTTACTGACCAGTGAATCATGTCCTCTACTGACCGCTGCTGACCAGTGAATCATGTCCTCTGCTGTTGTTACTGACCAGTGAATGATGTCCTCTACTGTAGTTACTGACCAGTGAATCATGTCCTCTACTGACCGCTGCTGACCAGTGAATCATGTCCTCTACTGTAGTTACTGACCAGTGAATCATGTCCTCTACTGTAGTTACTGACCAGTGAATCATGTCCTCTACTGACCGCTGCTGACCAGTGAATCATGTCCTCTACTGTAGTTACTGACCAGTGAATCATGTCCTCTACTGTAGTTACTGACAAGTGAATCATGTCCTCTACAGTAGCTACTGACCAGTGAATCATGTCCTCTACTGTAGCTACTGACCAGTGAATCATGTCCTCTACTGTAGTTACTGACCAGTGAATCATGTCCTCTACTGTAGCTACTGACCAGTGAATCATGTCCTCTACTGTTGTTACTGACCAGTGAATCATGTCCTCTACTGTAGTTACTGACCAGTGAATCATGTCCTCTACTGTAGTTACTGACCAGTGAATCATGTCCTCTACTGTTGTTACTGACCAGTGAGTCATGTCCTCTACTGTAGTTACTGACCAGTGAATCATGTCCTCTACTGTTGTTACTGACCAGTGAATCATGTCCTCTACTGTAGTTACTGACCAGTGAATCATGTCCTCTACTGTAGTTACTGACCAGTGAATATTGTCCTCTACTGTAGTTACTGACCAGTGAATAATGTCCTCTGCTGACCGCTGCTGACCAGTGAATCATGTCCACTACTGTAGTTACTGACCAGTGAATCATGTCCTCTACTGTAGCTACTGACCAGTGAATCATGTCCTCTACTGTAGCTACTGACCAGTGAATCATGTCCTCTACTTTAGTTACTGACCAGTGAATCATGTCCTCTACTGTAGTTACTGACCAGTGAATAATGTCCTCTACTGTAGTTACTAACCAGTGAATAATGTCCTCTGCTAACCGCTGCTGACCAGTGAATCATGTCCTCTACTGTAGTTACTGACCAGTGAATCATGTCCTCTACTGTAGCTACTGACCAGTGAATCATGTCCTCTACTGTAGCTACTGACCAGTGAATCATGTCCTCTACTTTAGTTACTGACCAGTGAATCATGTCCTCTACTGTAGTTACTGACCAGTGAATAATGTCCTCTGCTGACCGCTGCTGACCAGTGAATCATGTCCTCTGCTGTTGTTACTGACCAGTGAATCATGTCCTCTACTGACCGCTGCTGACCAGTGAATCATGTCCTCTGCTGTTGTTACTGACCAGTGAATGATGTCCTCTACTGTAGTTACTGACCAGTGAATCATGTCCTCTACTGACCGCTGCTGACCAGTGAATCATGTCCTCTACTGTAGTTACTGACCAGTGAATCATGTCCTCTACTGTAGTTACTGACCAGTGAATCATGTCCTCTACTGTAGCTACTGACCAGTGAATCATGTCCTCTACTTTAGTTACTGACCAGTGAATCATGTCCTCTACTGTAGTTACTGACCAGTGAATAATGTCCTCTGCTGACCGCTGCTGACCAGTGAATCATGTCCTCTGCTGTTGTTACTGACCAGTGAATCATGTCCTCTACTGACCGCTGCTGACCAGTGAATCATGTCCTCTACTGTAGTTACTGACCAGTGAATAATGTCCTCTGCTGACCGCTGCTGACCAGTGAATCATGTCCTCTACTGTAGTTACTGACCAGTGAATCATGTCCTCTACTGTAGTTACTGACCAGTGAATCATGTCCTCTACTGACCGCTGCTGACCAGTGAATCATGTCCTCTACTGTAGTTACTGACCAGTGAATCATGTCCTCTACTGTAGCTACTGACCAGTGAATCATGTCCTCTACTGTAGCTACTGACCAGTGAATCATGTCCTCTACTTTAGTTACTGACCAGTGAATCATGTCCTCTACTGTAGTTACTGACCAGTGAATAATGTCCTCTGCTGACCGCTGCTGACCAGTGAATCATGTCCTCTGCTGTTGTTACTGACCAGTGAATCATGTCCTCTACTGACCGCTGCTGACCAGTGAATCATGTCCTCTGCTGTTGTTACTGACCAGTGAATGATGTCCTCTACTGTAGTTACTGACCAGTGAATCATGTCCTCTACTGACCGCTGCTGACCAGTGAATCATGTCCTCTACTGTAGTTACTGACCAGTGAATCATGTCCTCTACTGTAGTTACTGACCAGTGAATCATGTCCTCTACTGACCGCTGCTGACCAGTGAATCATGTCCTCTACTGTAGTTACTGACCAGTGAATCATGTCCTCTACTGTAGTTACTGACCAGTGAATCATGTCCTCTACTGTAGTTACTGACCAGTGAATCATGTCCTCTACTGTAGTTACTGATCAGTGAATCATGTCCTCTACTGTAGCTACTGACCAGTGAATCATGTCCTCTACTGTTGTTACTGACCAGTGAATCATGTCCTCTACTGTAGTTACTGACCAGTGAATCATGTCCTCTACTGTAGTTACTGACCAGTGAATCATGTCCTCTACTGTTGTTACTGACCAGTGAATCATGTCCTCTACTGTAGTTACTGACCAGTGAATCATGTCCTCTACTGTAGTTACTGACCAGTGAATCATGTACTCTACTGTTGGTACTGACCAGTGAGTCATGTCCTCTACTGTAGTTACTGACCAGTGAATCATGTCCTCTACTGTTGTTACTGACCAGTTAATCATGTCCTCTACTGTTGTTACTGACCAGTGAATCATGTCCTCTACTGTAGTTACTGACCAGTGAATCATGTCCTCTACTGTAGCTACTGACCAGTGAATCATGTCCTCTACTGTTGGTACTGACCAGTGAGTCATGTCCTCTACTGTAGTTACTGACCAGTGAATCATGTCCTCTACTGTTGTTACTGACCAGTGAATCATGTCCTCTACTGTAGTTACTGACCAGTGAATCATGTCCTCTACTGTAGTTACTGACCAGTGAATCATGTCCTCTACTGTAGTTACTGACCAGTGAATAATGTCCTCTGCTGACCGCTGCTGACCAGTGAATCATGTCCTCTACTGTAGTTACTGACCAGTGAATCATGTCCTCTACTGTAGCTACTGACCAGTGAATCATGTCCTCTACTGTAGCTACTGACCAGTGAATCATGTCCTCTACTTTAGTTACTGACCAGTGAATCATGTCCTCTACTGTAGTTACTGACCAGTGAATCATGTCCTCTACTGTAGTTACTGACCAGTGAATCATGTACTCTACTGTTGGTACTGACCAGTGAGTCATGTCCTCTACTGTAGTTACTGACCAGTGAATCATGTCCTCTACTGTTGTTACTGACCAGTGAATCATGTCCTCTACTGTAGTTACTGACCAGTGAATCATGTCCTCTACTGTAGTTACTGACCAGTGAATCATGTCCTCTACTGTAGCTACTGACCAGTGAATCATGTCCTCTACTGTTGGTACTGACCAGTGAGTCATGTCCTCTACTGTAGTTACTGACCAGTGAATCATGTCCTCTACTGTAGTTACTGACCAGTGAATCATGTCCTCTACTGTAGTTACTGACCAGTGAATCATGTCCTCTACTGTAGTTACTGACCAGTGAATCATGTCCTCTACTGTAGTTACTGACCAGTGAATAATATCCTCTGCTGACCGCTGCTGACCAGTGAATCATGTCCTCTACTGTAGTTACTGACCAGTGAATCATGTCCTCTACTGTAGCTACTGACCAGTGAATCATGTCCTCTACTGTAGCTACTGACCAGTGAATCATGTCCTCTACTTTAGTTACTGACCAGTGAATCATGTCCTCTACTGTAGTTACTGACCAGTGAATAATGTCCTCTGCTGACCGCTGCTGACCAGTGAATCATGTCCTCTGCTGTTGTTACTGACCAGTGAATCATGTCCTCTACTGTAGTTACTGACCAGTGAATCATGTCCTCTACTGTTGGTACTGACCAGTGAGTCATGTCCTCTACTGTAGTTACTGACCAGTGAATCATGTCCTCTACTGTTGTTACTGACCAGTTAATCATGTCCTCTACTGTTGTTACTGACCAGTGAATCATGTCCTCTACTGTAGTTACTGACCAGTGAATCATGTCCTCTACTGTAGCTACTGACCAGTGAATCATGTCCTCTACTGTTGGTACTGACCAGTGAGTCATGTCCTCTACTGTAGTTACTGACCAGTGAATCATGTCCTCTACTGTTGTTACTGACCAGTGAATCATGTCCTCTACTGTAGTTACTGACCAGTGAATCATGTCCTCTACTGTAGTTACTGACCAGTGAATCATGTCCTCTACTGTAGTTACTGACCAGTGAATAATGTCCTCTGCTGACCGCTGCTGACCAGTGAATCATGTCCTCTACTGTAGTTACTGACCAGTGAATCATGTCCTCTACTGTAGCTACTGACCAGTGAATCATGTCCTCTACTGTAGCTACTGACCAGTGAATCATGTCCTCTACTTTAGTTACTGACCAGTGAATCATGTCCTCTACTGTAGTTACGACCAGTGAATCATGTCCTCTACTGTGTTACTGACCAGTGAATAATGTCCTCTGCTGACCGCTGCTGACCAGTGAATCATGTCCTCTGCTGTTGTTACTGACCAGTGAATCATGTCCTCTACTGACCGCTGCTGACCAGTGAATCATGTCCTCTGCTGTTGTTACTGACCAGTGAATGATGTCCTCTACTGTAGTTACTGACCAGTGAATCATGTCCTCTACTGACCGCTGCTGACCAGTGAATCATGTCCTCTACTGTAGTTATTGACCAGTGAATCATGTCCTCTACTGTAGTTACTGACCAGTGAATCATGTCCTCTACTGTAGCTACTGACCAGTGAATCATGTCCTCTACTTTAGTTACTGACCAGTGAATCATGTCCTCTACTGTAGTTAATGACCAGTGAATAATGTCCTCTGCTGACCGCTAATGACCAGTGAATCATGTCCTCTGCTGTTGTTACTGACCAGTGAATCATGTCCTCTACTGACCGCTGCTGACCAGTGAATCATGTCCTCTGCTGTTGTTACTGACCAGTGAATGATGTCCTCTACTGTAGTTACTGACCAGTGAATCATGTCCTCTACTGACCGCTGCTGACCAGTGAATCATGTCCTCTACTGTAGCTACTGACCAGTGAATCATGTCCTCTACTGTAGTTACTGACCAGTGAATCATGTCCTCTACTGACCGCTGCTGACCAGTGAATCATGTCCTCTACTGTAGTTACTGACCAGTGAATCATGTCCTCTACTGTAGTTACTGACAAGTGAATCATGTCCTCTACTGTAGCTACTGACCAGTGAATCATGTCCTCTACTGTAGCTACTGACCAGTGAATCATGTCCTCTACTGTAGTTACTGACCAGTGAATCATGTCCTCTACTGTAGCTACTGACCAGTGAATCATGTCCTCTACTGTTGTTACTGACCAGTGAATCATGTCCTCTACTGTAGTTACTGACCAGTGAATCATGTCCTCTACTGTAGTTACTGACCAGTGAATCATGTCCTCTACTGTTGTTACTGACCAGTGAATCATGTCCTCTACTGTAGTTACTGACCAGTGAATCATGTCCTCTACTGTAGTTACTGACCAGTGAATCATGTCCTCTACTGTTGGTACTGACCAGTGAGTCATGTACTCTACTGTAGTTACTGACCAGTGAATCATGTCCTCTACTGTTGTTACTGACCAGTTAATCATGTCCTCTACTGTTGTTACTGACCAGTGAATCATGTCCTCTACTGTAGTTACTGACCAGTGAATCATGTCCTCTACTGTAGCTACTGACCAGTGAATCATGTCCTCTACTGTTGGTACTGACCAGTGAGTCATGTCCTCTACTGTAGTTACTGACCAGTGAATCATGTCCTCTACTGTTGTTACTGACCAGTGAATCATGTCCTCTACTGTAGTTACTGACCAGTGAATCATGTCCTCTACTGTAGTTACTGACCAGTGAATCATGTCCTCTACTGTAGTTACTGACCAGTGAATCATGTCCTCTGCTGACCGCTGCTGACCAGTGAATCATGTCCTCTACTGTAGTTACTGACCAGTGAATCATGTCCTCTACTGTAGCTACTGACCAGTGAATCATGTCCTCTACTGTAGCTACTGACCAGTGAATCATGTCCTCTACTTTAGTTACTGACCAGTGAATCATGTCCTCTACTGTAGTTACTGACCAGTGAATAATGTCCTCTGCTGACCGCTGCTGACCAGTGAATCATGTCCTCTGCTGTTGTTACTGACCAGTGAATCATGTCCTCTACTGACCGCTGCTGACCAGTGAATCATGTCCTCTGCTGTTGTTACTGACCAGTGAATGATGTCCTCTACTGTAGTTACTGACCAGTGAATCATGTCCTCTACTGACCGCTGCTGACCAGTGAATCATGTCCTCTACTGTAGTTACTGACCAGTGAATCATGTCCTCTACTGTAGTTACTGACCAGTGAATCATGTCCTCTACTGTAGCTACTGACCAGTGAATCATGTCCTCTACTGTAGCTACTGACCAGTGAATCATGTCCTCTACTGTAGTTACTGACCAGTGAATCATGTCCTCTACTGTAGTTACTGACCAGTGAATCATGTCCTCTACTGTTGTTACTGACCAGTGAATCATGTCCTCTACTGTAGTTACTGACCAGTGAATCATGTCCTCTACTGTAGTTACTGACCAGTGAATCATGTCCTCTACTGTTGGTACTGACCAGTGAGTCATGTCCTCTACTGTAGTTACTGACCAGTGAATCATGTCCTCTACTGTTGTTACTGACCAGTGAATCATGTCCTCTACTGTTGTTACTGACCAGTGAATCATGTCCTCTACTGTAGTTACTGACCAGTGAATCATGTCCTCTACTGTAGCTACTGACCAGTGAATCATGTCCTCTACTGTTGGTACTGACCAGTGAATAATTTCCTCTGCTGACCGCTGCTGACCAGGGAATCATGTCCTCTACTGTAGTTACTGACCAGTGAATCATGTCCTCTACTGTAGCTACTGACCAGTGAATCATGTCCTCTACTGTAGCTACTGACCAGTGAATCATGTCCTCTACTTTAGTTACTGACCAGTGAATCATGTCCTCTACTGTAGTTACTGACCAGTGAATAATGTCCTCTGCTGACCGCTGCTGACCAGTGAATCATGTCCTCTGCTGTTGTTACTGACCAGTGAATCATGTCCTCTACTGACCGCTGCTGACCAGTGAATCATGTCCTCTGCTGTTGTTACTGACCAGTGAATGATGTCCTCTACTGTAGTTACTGACCAGTGAATCATGTCCTCTACTGACCGCTGCTGACCAGTGAATCATGTCCTCTACTGTAGTTACTGACCAGTGAATCATGTCCTCTACTGTAGTTACTGACCAGTGAATCATGTCCTCTACTGTAGCTACTGACCAGTGAATCATGTCCTCTACTGTAGTTACTGACCAGTGAATCATGTCCTCTACTGTAGTTACTGACCAGTGAATCATGTCCTCTACTGTAGCTACTGACCAGTGAATCATGTCCTCTACTGTAGTTACTGACCAGTGAATCATGTCCTCTACTGTAGCTACTGACCAGTGAATCATGTCCTCTACTGTAGTTACTGACCAGTGAATCATGTCCTCTACTGTTGTTACTGACCAGTGAGTCATGTCCTCTACTGTAGTTACTGACCAGTGAATCATGTCCTCTACTGTTGTTACTGACCAGTGAATCATGTCCTCTACTGTTGTTACTGACCAGTGAATCATGTCCTCTACTGTAGTTACTGACCAGTGAATCATGTCCTCTACTGTAGTTACTGACCAGTGAATCATGTCCTCTACTGTTGTTACTGACCAGTGAGTCATGTCCTCTACTGTAGTTACTGACCAGTGAATCATGTCCTCTACTGTTGTTACTGACCAGTGAATCATGTCCTCTACTGTAGTTACTGACCAGTGAATCATGTCCTCTACTGTAGTTACTGACCAGTGAATCATGTCCTCTACTGTAGTTACTGACCAGTGAATCATGTCCTCTACTGTTGTTACTGACCAGTGAATAATGTCCTCTACTGCTGCTGACCAGTGAATCATGTCCTCTACTGTAGTTACTGACCAGTGAATCATGTCCTCTACTGTAGTTACTGACCAGTGAATCATGTCCTCTACTGTAGTTACTGACCAGTGAATCATGTCCTCTACTGTAGTTACTGACCAGTGAATAATGTCCTCTGCTGACCGCTGCTGACCAGTGAATCATGTCCTCTACTGTAGTTACTGACCAGTGAATCATGTCCTCTACTGTAGCTACTGAGCAGTGAATCATGTCCTCTACTGTAGCTACTGACCAGTGAATCATGTCCTCTACTTTAGTTACTGACCAGTGAATCATGTCCTCTACTGTAGTTACTGACCAGTGAATAATGTCCTCTGCTGACCGCTGCTGACCAGTGAATCATGTCCTCTGCTGTTGTTACTGACCAGTGAATCATGTCCTCTACTGACCACTGCTGACCAGTGAATCATGTCCTCTGCTGTTGTTACTGACCAGTGAATCATGTCCTCTACTGTAGTTACTGACCAGTGAATCATGTCCTCTACTGACCGCTGCTGACCAGTGAATCATGTCCTCTACTGTAGTTACTGACCAGTGAATCATGTCCTCTACTGTAGTTACTGACCAGTGAATCATGTCCTCTACTGTAGCTACTGACCAGTGAATCATGTCCTCTACTGTAGTTATGACCAGTGAATCATGTCCTCTACTGTAGTTACTGACCAGTGAATCATGTCCTCTACTGTAGTTACTGACCAGTGAATCATGTCTTCTACTGTTGTTACTGACCAGTGAATCATGTCCTCTACTGTAGTTACTGACCAGTGAATCATGTCCTCTACTGTAGTTACTGACCAGTGAATCATGTCCTCTACTGTTGGTACTGACCAGTGAGTCATGTCCTCTACTGTAGTTACTGACCAGTGAATCATGTCCTCTACTGTTGTTACTGACCAGTGAATCATGTCCTCTACTGTTGTTACTGACCAGTGAATCATGTCCTCTACTGTAGTTACTGACCAGTGAATCATGTCCTCTACTGTAGCTACTGACCAGTGAATCATGTCCTCTACTGTAGTTACTGACCAGTGAATCATGTCCTCTGCTGACCGCTGCTGACCAGTGAATCATGTCCTCTACTGTAGTTACTGACCAGTGAATCATGTCCTCTACTGTAGCTACTGACCAGTGAATCATGTCCTCTACTGTAGCTACTGACCAGTGAATCATGTCCTCTACTTTAGTTACTGACCAGTGAATCATGTCCTCTACTGTAGTTACTGACCAGTGAATAATGTCCTCTGCTGACCGCTGCTGACCAGTGAATCATGTCCTCTGCTGTTGTTACTGACCAGTGAATCATGTCCTCTACTGACCGCTGCTGACCAGTGAATCATGTCCTCTGCTGTTGTTACTGACCAGTGAATGATGTCCTCTACTGTAGTTACTGACCAGTGAATCATGTCCTCTACTGACCGCTGCTGACCAGTGAATCATGTCCTCTACTGTAGTTACTGACCAGTGAATCATGTCCTCTACTGTAGTTACTGACCAGTGAATCATGTCCTCTACTGTAGCTACTGACCAGTGAATCATGTCCTCTACTGTACGTTACTGACCAGTGAATCATGTCCTCTACTGTAGCTACTGACCAGTGAATCATGTCCTCTACTGTAGTTACTGACCAGTGAATCATGTCCTCTACTGTTGTTACTGACCAGTGAATCATGTCCTCTACTGTAGTTACTGACCAGTGAATCATGTCCTCTACTGTAGTTACTGACCAGTGAATCATGTCCTCTACTGTTGGTACTGACCAGTGAGTCATGTCCTCTACTGTAGTTACTGACCAGTGAATCATGTCCTCTACTGTAGTTACTGACCAGTGAATCATGTCCTCTACTGTTCGCTACTGACCAGTGAATCATGTCCTCTACTGTAGTTACTGACCAGTGAATCATGTCCTCTACTGTAGCTACTGACCAGTGAATCATGTCCTCTACTGTCGGTACTGACCAGTGAGTCATGTCCTCTACTGTAGTTACTGACCAGTGAATCATGTCCTCTACTGTTGTTACTGACCAGTGAATCATGTCCTCTACTGTAGTTACTGACCAGTGAATCATGTCCTCTACTGTAGTTACTGACCAGTGAATCATGTCCTCTACTGTACGTTACTGACCAGTGAATAATGTCCTCTGCTGACCGCTGCTGACCAGTGAATCATGTCCTCTACTGTAGTTACTGACCAGTGAATCATGTCCTCTACTGTAGCTACTGACCAGTGAATCATGTCCTCTACTGTAGCTACTGACCAGTGAATCATGTCCTCTACTTTAGTTACTGACCAGTGAATCATGTCCTCTACTGTAGTTACTGACCAGTGAATAATGTCCTCTGCTGACCGCTGCTGACCAGTGAATCATGTCCTCTGCTGTTGTTACTGACCAGTGAATCATGTCCTCTACTGACCGCTGCTGACCAGTGAATCATGTCCTCTGCTGTTGTTACTGACCAGTGAATGATGTCCTCTACTGTAGTTACTGACCAGTGAATCATGTCCTCTACTGACCGCTGCTGACCAGTGAATCATGTCCTCTACTGTAGTTACTGACCAGTGAATCATGTCCTCTACTGACCGCTGCTGACCAGTGAATCATGTCCTCTACTGTAGTTACTGACCAGTGAATCATGTCCTCTACTGTAGTTACTGACAAGTGAATCATGTCCTCCACTGTAGCTACTGACCAGTGAATCATGTCCTCTACTGTAGCTACTGACCAGTGAATCATGTCCTCTACTGTAGTTACTGACCAGTGAATCATGTCCTCTACTGTAGCTACTGACCAGTGAATCATGTCCTCTACTGTTGTTACTGACCAGTGAATCATGTCCTCTACTGTAGCTACTGACCAGTGAATCATGTCCTCTACTGTAGTTACTGACCAGTGAATCATGTCCTCTACTGTTGTTACTGACCAGTTAATCATGTCCTCTACTGTTGTTACTGACCAGTGAATCATGTCCTCTACTGTAGCTACTGACCAGTGAATCATGTCCTCTACTGTCGGTACTGACCAGTGAGTCATGTCCTCTACTGTAGTTACTGACCAGTGAATCATGTCCTCTACTGTTCGTTACTGACCAGTTAATCATGTCCTCTACTGTTGTTACTGACCAGTGAATCATGTCCTCTACTGTAGCTACTGACCAGTGAATCATGTCCTCTACTGTAGCTACTGACCAGTGAATCATGTCCTCTACTGTTGATACTGACCAGTGAGTCATGTCCTCTACTGTAGTTACTGACCAGTGAATCATGTCCTCTACTGTTGCTACTGACCAGTGAATCATGTCCTCTACTGTAGTTACTGACCAGTGAATCATGTCCTCTACTGTAGTTACTGACCAGTGAATCATGTACTCTACTGTAGTTACTGACTAGTGAATCATGTCCTCTACTGACCGCTGCTGACCAGTGAATCATGTCCTCTACTGTAGTTACTGACCAGTGAATCATGTCCTCTACTGTAGTTACTGACCAGTGAATCATGTCCTCTACTGACCGCTGCTGACCAGTGAATCATGTCCTCTACTGTACCGTTACTGACCAGTGAATCATGTCCTCTACTGTAGCTACTGACCAGTGAATCATGTCCTCTACTGTTGTTACTGACCAGTGAATCATGTCCTCTACTGTACGTTACTGACCAGTGAATCATGTCCTCTACTGTAGTTACTGACCAGTGAATCATGTCCTCTACTGTAGTTACTGACCAGTGAATCATGTCCTCTACTGTTGGTACTGACCAGTGAGTCATGTCCTCTACTGTAGTTACTGACCAGTGAATCATGTCCTCTACTGTAGTTACTGACCAGTGAATCATGTCCTCTACTGTAGTTACTGACCAGTGAATCATGTCCTCTACTGTAGTTACTGACCAGTGAATCATGTCCTCTACTGTAGCTACTGACCAGTGAATCATGTCCTCTACTGTTGTTACTGACCAGTGAGTCATGTCCTCTACTGTAGTTACTGACCAGTGAATCATGTCCTCTACTGTAGTTACTGACCAGTGAATCATGTCCTCTACTGTACGTTACTGACCAGTGAATCATGTCCTCTACTGTAGTTACTGACCAGTGAATCATGTCCTCTACTGTAGTTACTGACCAGTGAATAATGTCCTCTGCTGACCGCTGCTGACCAGTGAATCATGTCCTCTACTGTAGTTACTGACCAGTGAATCATGTCCTCTACTGTAGCTACTGACCAGTGAATCATGTCCTCTACTGTAGCTACTGACCAGTGAATCATGTCCTCTACTTTAGTTACTGACCAGTGAATCATGTCCTCTACTGTACCGTTACTGACCAGTGAATAATGTCCTCTGCTGACCGCTGCTGACCAGTGAATCATGTCCTCTGCTGTTGTTACTGACCAGTGAATCATGTCCTCTACTGACCGCTGCTGACCAGTGAATCATGTCCTCTGCTGTTGTTACTGACCAGTGAATGATGTCCTCTACTGTAGTTACTGACCAGTGAATCATGTCCTCTACTGACCGCTGCTGACCAGTGAATCATGTCCTCTACTGTAGTTACTGACCAGTGAATCATGTCCTCTACTGTAGTTACTGACCAGTGAATCATGTCCTCTACTGTAGTTACTGACCAGTGAATCATGTCCTCTACTGACCGCTGCTGACCAGTGAATCATGTCCTCTACTGTAGCTACTGACCAGTGAATCATGTCCTCTGCTGTTGTTACTGACCAGTGAATCATGTCCTCTACTGACCGCTGCTGACCAGTGAATCATGTCCTCTACTGTAGTTACTGACCAGTGAATCATGTCCTCTACTGACCGCTGCTGACCAGTGAATCATGTCCTCTACTGTAGCTACTGACCAGTGAATCATGTCCTCTACTGTAGTTACTGACCAGTGAATCATGTACTCTACTGACCGCTGCTGACTAGTGAATCATGTCCTCTACTGACCGCTACTGACCAGTGAATCATGTCCTCTACTGTAGTTACTGACCAGTGAATCATGTCCTCTACTGTAGTTACTCACCAGTGAATCATGTCCTCTACTGTAGCTACTGACCAGTGAATCATGTCCTCTACTTTAGTTACTGACCAGTGAATCATGTCCTCTACTGTTGTTACTGACCAGTGAATTTCTACTGCCTCATGTCCTCTACTGTTGTTACTGACCAGTGAATCATGTCCTCTACTGAGCTACGACCAGTGAATCATGTCCTCTACTGTTGTTACTGACCAGTGAATCATGTCCTCTACTGTAGTTACTGACCAGTGAATCATGTCCTCTACTGACCGCTGCTGACCAGTGAATCATGTCCTCTACTGTAGTTACTGACCAGTGAATCATGTCCTCTACTGTAGTTACTGACCAGTGAATCATGTCCTCTACTGTAGTTACTGACCAGTGAATCATGTCCTCTACTGTAGTTACTGACCAGTGAATCATGTCCTCTACTGTTGTTACTGACCAGTGAATCATGTCCTCTACTGTAGTTACTGACCAGTGAATCATGTCCTCTACTGTTGTTACTGACCAGTGAATCATGTCCTCTACTGTTGTTACTGACCAGTGAATCATGTCCTCTACTGACCGCTGCTGACCAGTGAATCATGTCCTCTACTGTAGTTACTGACCAGTGAATCATGTCCTCTACTGTAGTTACTGACCAGTGAATCATGTCCTCTACTGTTGTTACTGACCAGTGAATCATGTCCTCTACTGTAGTTACTGACCAGTGAATCATGTCCTCTACTGTTGTTACTGACCAGTGAATCATGTCCTCTACTGTTGTTACTGACCAGTGAATCATATCCTCTACTGTAGTTACTGACTAGTGAATCATGTCCTCTACTGACCGCTGCTGAACAGTGAATCATGTCCTCTACTGTAGCTACTGACCAGTGAATCATGTCCTCTACTTTAGCCAAAGTTCTGCGGAAGACAAAATAACCTTCCCAGCATGTATACATCTTCAGAAAGATCCAGGAATCAAGTAGACATTTATACCACTTCAGAAAGATCCAGGAATCAAGTAGACATTTATACCACTTCAGAAAGATCCAGGAATCTACTAGACATTTATACCACTTCAGAAAGATCCAGGAATCTACTAGACATTTATACCACTTCAGAAAGATCCAGGAATCTACTAGACATTTATACCACTTCAGAAAGATCCATGAATCTACTAGACATTTATACCACTTCAGAAAGATCCAGGAATCTACTAGACATTTATACCACTTCAGAAAGATCCAGGAATCTACTAGACATGTATACCACTTCAGAAAGATCCAGGAATCTACTAGACATGTATACCACTTCAGAAAGATCCAGGAATCTACTAGACATTTATACCACTTCAGAAAGATCCAGGAATCTACTAGACATTTATACCACTTCAGAAAGATCCAGGAATCTACTAGACATTTATACCACTTCAGAAAGATCCACGAATCTACTAGACATTTATACCACTTCAGAAAGATCCAGGAATCTACTAGACATTTATACCACTTCAGAAAGATCCAGGAATCTACTAGACATTTATACCACTTCAGAAAGATCCAGGAATCTACTAGACATTTATACCACTTCAGAAAGATCCAGGAATCTAACCCCTCCCTCTTGGCCCTAACATTTAAATAATCAAAGATTTTTAAGGTGGATGCGATATGTAGGAAGATCCTCCACTACACTGCTTATAGCTATTCAGACCCCTCAGATCTGCAAACATTGAAATGTTAGGGCCAAGGGGGAGGGGAGGGGTGGAGACCAATGGCAACAAATGGGCAATGGTCAAAAGTAGTCCACGATAAAGGTAAAAAGGTGTCATTTGGGATGCAACGGATGTCTCTCTTACCAAGCTTCCCAATACCACTCTGTGATAATCATTCGTCCTCCCAATGGCGCCTTTTATCCAGCCTTCTTTAGCCCTGTCTAGAAATAGGTCCAGCTCACGTCAATAGGCTAGGGTAACTCTCTAAAAGCAGTCTCTTATCGATCTAATCAATGGTAAGGCAATGGGATCCACGTCCTTTGTGAGAAGGGGATTGAACAAGGAGAGAAAGAAGAGGGATATACATCACAGAAGACTGAAATATGACAAAACCGTCAGATCTTTTGAAATAATCTTTATTAAATATGAAATTATGAAAAATATGAATAATATTCCAATCATGAGGCCAAAGAGGGTGCTTTTGATCATTGACTGCAGAAATAGCCTAAACTACTAGCACACAGATTGGACACCCACGCATACATTTTACATTTGAGTCATTTAGCAGACGCTCTTATCCAGAGCGACTTACAGTTAGTGAGTGCATACATTATATTATTTTATTTTTCATACCTCCCATGGGAAACAAACCCACAACCCTGGCGTTGCAAACGCCATGCTCTACCAACTGAGCTACATCCCTGCCGGCCATTCCCTCCCCTACCCTGGACGACGCTGGGCCAATTGTGCGCCGCCCCATGGGTCTCCCGGTCGCGGCCGGCTACGACAGAGCCTGGATTCGAACCAGGATCTCTAGTGATGAGTGCAGTGCCTTAGACCACTGTGCCACTCAGGAGTTACCCCACAAGACATGCCACCAGAGGTCTCTAGAGGCAGGAACTAATGGGGATCCATAATAAACCCCAGGAAGAGTAGCTGCTGCCTTGACAGGAACTAATGTGGATCCATAATAAACCCCAGGAAGAGTAGCTGCTGCCTTGACAGGAACTAATGGGGATCCATAATAAACCCCAGGAAGAGTAGCTGCTGCCTTGACAGGAACTAATGGGGATCCATAATAAACCCCCAGGAAGAGTAGCTGCTGCCTTGACAGGAACTAATGGGGATCCACAATAAACCCCAGGAAGAGTAGCTGCTGCCTTGACAGGAACTAATGGGGATCCATAATAAACCCCAGGAAGAGTAGCTGCTGCCTTGACAGGAACTAATGGGGATCCATAATAAACCCCAGGAAGAGTAGCTGCTGCCTTGACAGGAACTAATGGGCATCCATAATAAACCCCAGGAAGAGCAGTGGGGCTCTATTGCTTATTATTGTCATCATCGTTGTCCGAACTCTCTCTCTTTCGCCCTGTTTAGCTCTCTCTCACTCTTTCTCTCTTTCTTTCTCTTTCTCTCTCTATCCATTCATTTTCTCTTTCTGTCTTATTATTTTCTTCCCCCCTATCTCTCTCTCTCTCTCTCTCTCATCTCCCCCTTCTTGTCACCATCCCTCACTTTCTCTTCTCTTTCTGTCCTCCTGTTTCAGTGTTTTCCAGATGAGATGGGGCCTTTGTTGTGCTGTCACTCCAGTGTACTGTAGACACATCCTCTAGGCATGACAGTGGCAGTGTGGCAGTGTGATTCCCATCAGTCCAGAGTACTGTTACTGTCTGCATGGCAGCAACCATTGCTGTCAGTTCAGTGTTCAGTAGTGTAGGCCCATCCTGTGGTTGTTTGAGAAGTGGAGAGTAGAGGAGTGGGTGGACAGGTCTAGATGGTCCAGGGACTCTAGGACAGATGTCTCCTGTGGTTGTTTGAGAGGTGGAGAGGAAAGGAGAGGAGTGGGTGGACAGGTCTAGATGGTCCAGGAAAGGATGTGTCCTGAGTCTTTTGATTAATCAGTGTCCCAGCTAGCACATTTGGTCCCTTGGAAGTTGTGGGAACAAAGCCATACGTTTCCTGACCGGTAAAACACAACGTCTTTAAAACATTCTGAGAACAGAAGTTAAAGTTCTGGGAATGTTTATTTTTAGGTTGCAGGGAGGTTCTGAGAATCTTTTACTCTGGTTCCTTGAAAGATTTCCTGGGAGGTTTTTATTAATGTTCTGAGAATGGAAATAATAGGTTTTTTGGTGGTTTTTTAATAACTTTCTTAAAACTTTCAATAAGTATTTTAATAACACCACTAGCTTAGTTAGGGTTAACTTGTTTGAACTCCAAGCACAGATAGGACACATGAAAATTCATTTCAGGCATTAATAATGCACATTAAGACACATTTCTTTTTTATTGTCACACGGCATCAGTGAGATTCTAACCTATAATCTTCTGTTCTCTATTCATGGAATTAGGCCATTGTGCCAGCATTTATTTTTACCCATACAAAGCTGTTCATTTTAGTCTATTCAAATAGACCCCATATCAAAAGAAACAAGCACTCATTAAGATCAGGTGTGGCCAATTAGTGGGCGCGGCCAACACACCTGAACAAACTTAACAAGATAGAGGATAGAGAGAGGTTGGTTGATGCTGAGAGCGGAATGTACTGTACATGTTTTTAAATAACATTCTTAGAACGTTCTGTGAACGTTACTACAGTTATCTTGTGTTTTTTATGGAAAGGTTTCTTAGTGTTCTCTGAACAATTTAAGAACATGACTCTACATAGAACGGTGATGAAACCTGTAGGAAACGTTATGCTGAAGTACTGAAATTCCCACAGAAGAATGTTGTTTCTTAACATTCTATGAACTATTTGAGAACATTCCCAATGTCAAACCAATTGGAGAACGTTCCTAAAACATTACCAAGATTGAAAATAAATGTAACCTTGTCTGAACTATTAGGTAACAATCTGTTAAAGTAATGAAATACTAAGAAAATAATGTTTTTTGTTAAGTGCTGAGAATGTTCCAAAGCCAAGCAACCATTCCCAGAAAACAAATGCACCATGTTCCAAAGCAAATGCACCATTCCCAGAACATTGTGGGAAGGTTGTGGGAAGGTTTTGGGAAGGTTGGAAGGTTGTATGCAAAATAAGCATTGTACAACCACGCTCTCAGCAAGCTCTAAGAAACATATGGTTATCAGAACATTATGTGCTAGCTGGGATGTGTGTGTGTGTGTGTGTGTGTGTGCGTGCGTGTGTGTGTGTGTGTGTGTGTGTGTGTGTGTGTGTGTGTGTGTGTGTGTGTGTGTGTGTGTGTGTGTGTGTGTGTGTGTGTGTGTGTGTGTGTGTGTGTGTGTGTGTGCTTGTCTCTAGCTCTCTGCCGGTCACTGAATTATTGTGTTATAGGGTGAGGCTCTCTAAAACAGTCACGCTATCACACACTCACATGTTCCCTGGGATAGCCTACTTCAGTTCAGACAATACACTAACAAACAATGGACCAATCGCTGATGATTCCGTGGGCATGTTCCAAGGCTTTGTTGCACTAATGATTATATTTCCTGTCTTTTACTGTAATTCCTGTATTTTCTAGAACTTTTCTTGTATTTATTTCTGTTGAACTTTCTGTCTTTTTAGGACATTATCTGGTTCTCCCCACCATTCATCAGTCAACAGATATCTAATGGGTGTAATGACAGTCTGGTCTCCTCACCTTTCATCAGTCAACAGATATCTAATGGGTGTAATGACAGTCTGGTCTCCTCACCTTTCATCAGTCAACAGATATCTAATGGGTGTAATGACAGTCTGGTCTCCTCACCTTTCATCAGTCAACAGATATCTAATGGGTGTAATGACAGTCTGGTCTCCTCACCTTTCATCAGTCAACAGATATCTAATGGGTGTAATGACAGTCTGGTCTCCTCACCTTTCATCAGTCAACAGATATCTAATGGGTGTAATGACAGTCTGGTCTCCTCACCTTTCATCAGTCAACAGATATCTAATGGGTGTAATGACAGTCTGGTCTCCTCACCATTCATCAGTCAACAGATATCTAATGGGTGTAATGACAGTCTGATCTCCCCACCATTCATCAGTCAACATATATCTAATGGGTGTAATGACAGTCTGATCTCCTCACCATTCATCAGTCAAAAGATATCTAATGGGTGAAATGACAGTCTGGTCTCCTCACCATTAATCAGTCAACAGATATCTAATGGGTGAAATGACAGTCTGGTCTCCTCACCATTAATCAGTCAACAGATATCTAATGGGTGTAATGACAGTCTGATCTCCTCACCATTCATCAGTCAATAGATATCTAATGGGTGTAATGACAGTCTGATCTCCTCACCATTCATCAGTCAATAGATATATAATGGGTGTAATGACAGTCTGATCTCCTCACCATTCATCAGTCAACAGATATCTAATGGGTGTAATGACAGTCTGATCTCCTCACCATTCATCAGTCAAAAGATATCTAATGGGTGAAATGACAGTCTGGTCTCCTCACCATTAATCAGTCAACAGATATCTAATGGGTGTAATGACAGTCTGATCTCCTCACCATTCATCAGTCAATAGATATCTAATGGGTGTAATGACAGTCTGATCTCCTCACCATTCATCAGTCAATAGATATATAATGGGTGTAATGACAGTCTGATCTCCTCACCATTCGTCAGTCAACAGATATCTAATGGGTGTAATGACAATCTGATCTCCTTAATTTACAAGGTGCTTTAATTTCAACCATCCCTCCCTTTGTATGGCTCCTTTGAATATATTTAATTGAGTTTCCAATGAGAATATTTCTCATTCAAAAAAGAGAAAAGCCATTTTAATTTGAATGATTCCTTTACTGAATGTACTTCCTGGACTCATCATCGTCTGAGCTTTCACTGGTTGTGTCCCAAATCGTACCCAATTCCCTTCCCTATGTAGTGCACTACTTTTGGCCAGGGCCCATAGGGAAGATATAGGGAAGAGGGTGCCATTTGGAACACATATGCACTCTCTCACCTCTTGTTCTCTCTCTCTCTCTCTCTCTCTCTCTCTCTCTCTCTCTCTCTCTCTCTCTCTCTCTCTCTCTCTCTCTCTCTCTCTCTCTCTCTCTCTCTCTCTCTCTCTCTCTCTCTCTCTCTCTCTCTCTCTCTCTCTCTCTCTCTCTCTCTCTCTCTCTCACACACACACACAGAAACACACAAACACACACACACACACACACACTCCTGTCTGCCACCGCCACAGCAACAGTGCCACCGCAGCCTCTAAATCTCTCTCAGCCAATCTGATAAAGGCTGAGGATAGGAGGATATCATGTGTTGCTGCATGGCTCCAATCCTGTGTTGTAATCCTCACATTGTTGTTGTGCTACTTCTCTCCTCCACTGTAATCTCCTGACACATCAAGACCAATCCATCTCTCTGTTCCCTTGTTATCAATCTGTTCCCTTCTGTATGTCTCAGCTTGAGAGACAGAGAGATATAGATGAGATAGAGGAGACAGAAGAGACAGAGGAGACAGAAGAGACAGAGGAGGCAGAGGAGATAGAGGAGACAGAGGAGATAGAGGAGACAGAGGAGACATAGGAGATAAAGGAGGTAGAGGAGATAGAGGAGACAGAGGAGACAGAGGAGATAGAGGAGACAGAGGAGATAGAGGAGACAGAGGAGACAGAGGAGACAGAGGAGATAGGGGAGGGAGAGGAGATAGAGGAGACAGAGGAGACAGAGGAGATAGAGGGAACAGAGGAGATAGAGGAGACAGAGGAGTAGGGGAGATAGAGGAGACAGAGGAGGTAGAGGAGAAAGAGAAGATAGAGGAAACAGAGGAGACAGATGATATAGAGGAGCCAGAGGATATAGAGGAGACAGAGGAGACAGAGGAGATAGATGAGACAGAGGATATATGGAGGAGACAGAGGAGACAGAGGATACAGAGGAGACAGAGGAGATATAGGAGATAGAGGAGACACACACTCTCTCTCTCTCTCTCTCTCTCTCTCTCTCTCTCTCTCTCTCTCTCTCTCTCTCTCTCTCTCTCTCACTCTCTCTGTCTCTCCATCCATCTCTCTCTAAAGAGTATAAAGACAGAGATGGTAGGACAGAGAGGGGTACTAATATATGGTCCAGAGGGTGAGGGTGCTAACCATTAATCCCCATGTCCATCTGTGTGTGCGTGTGTGTCTGTGTGTGCATGTGTGTGTGTGTGTGTGTCAGAGTTTGGGGGGGTTCAATCCCAGCTCCCCAGCCAGCCAAGCCTCATCAATCTCTCCCAGGAGATGATCACCCCAACAGAGGGCTAACAGAAGGGCAGGGTTAGGGACAGGGACAGGGACAGGGACCGCTGCTCAGACCATTTGATTCCTGGCCATTATCATGGATTATCACCCCAAAAGATGGCTAACAGAAGGGCAGGGTTAGGGACAGGGACAGGGACAGGGACCGCTGCTCAGACCATTTGACTCCTGCCCATTATCATGGATTATCACCGCAAAAGATGGCTAACAGAAGGGCAGGGTTAGGGACAGAGGGCTAACAGAAGGGAAGGGTTAGGGACAGAGGGCTACCAGGAGTGCATGGTTAGGGACTGGGACAGAGGGCTACCAGGAGGGCAGGGTTAGGGACTGCTGCTCAGGGAGGGAGGGAGGGAGGGGGTTAGAACAGAGGGATAGAGGGGTGACAGAGGGAGGGAGGGAGAGAGGTTAGAACAGAGAGATAGAGGGGTGACAGAGGGAGGGAGAGAGGGAGGTTAGAACAGAGGGATAGAGGGGTGACAGAGGGAGGGAGGGAGGGAGGGAGGGAGGGAGGGAGGGAGGGAGGGAGGGAGGGAGGGAGGGAGGGAGGTTAGAACAGAGAGATAGAGGGGTGACAGAGGGAGGGAGGGAGGTTAGAACAGAGAGATAGAGGGTTGACAGAGAGAGGGAGAGAGAGATGGATGAGGTTAGAACAGAGAGATAGAGGGGTGACAGAGGGAGGGAGAGAGAGATGGATGAGGTTAGTACAGAGAGATAGAGGGTTGACAGATGGAGGGAGAGAGAGATGGATGAGGTTAGAACAGAGAGATAGAGGGTTGACAGAGGGAGGGAGAGAGAGATGGATGAGGTTAGAACAGAGAGATAGAGGGGTGACAGAGGGAGGGAGGGAGGTTAGAACAGAGAGATAGAGGGGTGACAGAGGGAGGGAGAGAGAGCTGGATGAGGTTAGAACAGAGAGATAGAGGGTTGACAGAGGGAGGGAGAGAGAGATGGATGAGGTTAGTACAGAGAGATAGAGGGTTGACAGAGGGAGGGAGAGAGAGATGGATGAGGTTAGTACAGAGAGATAGAGGGTTGACAGAGGGAGGGAGAGAGAGATAGATGAGGTTAGTACAGAGAGATAGAGGGTGACAGAGGGAGGGAGAGAGAGATGGATGAGGTTAGTACAGAGAGATAGAGGGTTGACAGAGGGAGGGAGAGAGAGATGGATGAGGTTAGTACAGAGAGATAGAGGGTTGACAGAGGGAGGGAGAGAGATATAGATTAGGTTAGAACAGAGATAGAGGGGTGACAGAGGGAGGGAGGGAGGTTAGAACAGAGAGATAGAGGTTGACAGAGAGAGGGAGAGAGAGATGGATGAGGTTAGAACAGAGAGATAGAGGGGTGACAGAGGGAGGGAGAGAGAGATGGATGAGGTTAGTACAGAGAGATAGAGGGTTGACAGATGGAGGGAGAGAGAGATGGATGAGGTTAGAACAGAGAGATAGAGGGTTGACAGAGGGAGGGAGAGAGAGATGGATGAGGTTAGAACAGAGAGATAGAGGGGTGACAGAGGGAGGGAGGGAGGTTAGAACAGAGAGATAGAGGGTTGACAGAGGGAGGGAGAGAGAGCTGGATGAGGTTAGAACAGAGAGATAGAGGGTTGACAGAGGGAGGGAGAGAGAGATGGATGAGGTTAGTACAGAGAGATAGAGGGTTGACAGAGGGAGGGAGAGAGAGATGGATGAGGTTAGTACAGAGAGATAGAGGGTTGACAGAGGGAGGGAGAGAGAGATAGATGAGGTTAGTACAGAGAGATAGAGGGGTGACAGAGGGAGGGAGAGAGATATAGATGAGGTTAGAACAGAGAGATAGAGGGGTGACAGAGGGAGGGAGAGAGAGATGGATGAGGTTAGTACAGAGAGATAGAGGGTTGACAGATGGAGGGAGAGAGAGATGGATGAGGTTAGAACAGAGAGATAGAGGGTTGACAGAGGGAGGGAGAGAGAGATGGATGAGGTTAGTACAGAGAGATAGAGGGTTGACAGATGGAGGGAGAGAGAGATGGATGAGGTTAGAACAGAGAGATAGAGGGTTGACAGAGGGAGGGAGAGAGATGGATGAGGTTAGAACAGAGAGATAGAGGGGTGACAGAGGGAGGGGTGGAGGTTAGAACAGAGAGATAGAGGGTTGACAGAGGGAGGGAGAGAGAGATGGATGAGGTTAGAACAGAGAGATAGAGGGGTGACAGAGGGAGGGGGTGGAGGTTAGAACAGAGAGATATAGGGTTGACAGAGGGAGGGAGAGAGAGATGGATGAGGTTAGTACAGAGAGATAGAGGGGTGACAGAGGGAGGGAGAGAGATATAGATGAGGTTAGAACAGAGAGATAGAGGGGTGACAGAGGGAGGGAGAGAGAGATGGATGAGGTTAGTACAGAGAGATAGAGGGTTGACAGATGGAGGGAGAGAGAGATGGATGAGGTTAGAACAGAGAGATAGAGGGTTGACAGAGGGAGGGAGAGAGATGGATGAGGTTAGAACAGAGAGATAGAGGGGTGACAGAGGGAGGGAGGGAGGTTAGAACAGAGAGATAGAGGGGTGACAGAGGGAGGGAGAGAGAGCTGGATGAGGTTAGAACAGAGAGATAGAGGGTTGACAGAGGGAGGGAGAGAGAGATGGATGAGGTTAGTACAGAGAGATAGAGGGTTGACAGAGGGAGGGAGAGAGAGATGGATGAGGTTAGTACAGAGAGATAGAGGGTTGACAGAGGGAGGGAGAGAGAGATAGATGAGGTTAGTACAGAGAGATAGAGGGGTGACAGAGGGAGGGAGAGAGAGATGGATGAGGTTAGTACAGAGAGATAGAGGGTTGACAGAGGGAGGGAGAGAGAGATGGATGAGGTTAGTACAGAGAGATAGAGGGTTGACAGAGGGAGGGAGAGAGATATAGATTAGGTTAGAACAGAGAGATAGAGGGGTGACAGAGGGAGGGAGGGAGGTTAGAACAGAGAGATAGAGGGTTGACAGAGAGAGGGAGAGAGAGATGGATGAGGTTAGAACAGAGAGATAGAGGGGTGACAGAGGGAGGGAGAGAGAGATGGATGAGGTTAGTACAGAGAGATAGAGGGTTGACAGATGGAGGGAGAGAGAGATGGATGAGGTTAGAACAGAGAGATAGAGGGTTGACAGAGGGAGGGAGAGAGAGATGGATGAGGTTAGAACAGAGAGATAGAGGGGTGACAGAGGGAGGGAGGGAGGTTAGAACAGAGAGATAGAGGGTTGACAGAGGGAGGGAGAGAGAGCTGGATGAGGTTAGAACAGAGAGATAGAGGGTTGACAGAGGGAGGGAGAGAGAGATGGATGAGGTTAGTACAGAGAGATAGAGGGTTGACAGAGGGAGGGAGAGAGAGATGGATGAGGTTAGTACAGAGAGATAGAGGGTTGACAGAGGGAGGGAGAGAGAGATAGATGAGGTTAGTACAGAGAGATAGAGGGGTGACAGAGGGAGGGAGAGAGATATAGATGAGGTTAGAACAGAGAGATAGAGGGGTGACAGAGGGAGGGAGAGAGAGATGGATGAGGTTAGTACAGAGAGATAGAGGGTTGACAGATGGAGGGAGAGAGAGATGGATGAGGTTAGAACAGAGAGATAGAGGGTTGACAGAGGGAGGGAGAGAGAGATGGATGAGGTTAGTACAGAGAGATAGAGGGTTGACAGATGGAGGGAGAGAGAGATGGATGAGGTTAGAACAGAGAGATAGAGGGTTGACAGAGGGAGGGAGAGAGAGATGGATGAGGTTAGAACAGAGAGATAGAGGGGTGACAGAGGGAGGGGTGGAGGTTAGAACAGAGAGATAGAGGGTTGACAGAGGGAGGGAGAGAGAGATGGATGAGGTTAGAACAGAGAGATAGAGGGGTGACAGAGGGAGGGGTGGAGGTTAGAACAGAGAGATAGAGGGTTGACAGAGGGAGGGAGAGAGAGATGGATGAGGTTAGTACAGAGAGAGATAGAGGGTGACAGAGGGAGGGAGAGAGATATAGATGAGGTTAGAACAGAGAGATAGAGGGGTGACAGAGGGAGGGAGAGAGAGATGGATGAGGTTAGTACAGAGAGATAGAGGGTTGACAGATGGAGGGAGAGAGAGATGGATGAGGTTAGAACAGAGAGATAGAGGGTTGACAGAGGGAGGGAGAGAGATGGATGAGGTTAGAACAGAGAGATAGAGGGGTGACAGAGGGAGGGGTGGAGGTTAGAACAGAGAGATAGAGGGTTGACAGAGGGAGGGAGAGAGAGCTGGATGAGGTTAGAACAGAGAGATAGAGGGTTGACAGAGGGAGGGAGAGAGAGATGGATGAGGTTAGTACAGAGAGATAGAGGGTTGACAGAGGGAGGGAGAGAGAGATGGATGAGGTTAGTACAGAGAGATAGAGGGTTGACAGAGGGAGGGAGAGAGAGATGGATGAGGTTAGTACAGAGAGATAGAGGGTTGACAGAGGGAGGGAGAGAGAGATGGATGAGGTTAGTACAGAGAGATAGAGGGTTGACAGAGGGAGGGAGAGAGATATAGATTAGGTTAGAACAGAGAGATATAGGGTTGACAGAGGGAGGGAGAGAGAGATAGATGAGGTTAGTACAGAGAGATACTGGGTGTTGCTGATAACACCCTGACATCTGTCTCTGTGGAGATTAACTTGTTCTGTACCTGAATTCCAAAAGCCCAGCCAGATGGGGACAGAGGGAGGGAGAGAGGGAGGTAGGGAGAGGGGAGTTTAGAAGAGAGGGATGTGAGAAAATAGTCCCTGTAGAGATGAACTTATGCTGTACCTGACATCCCAAAGCAGAGCAGGACGGGATACCCAGAGGCTGAGTGGGCTTTTTCTCTGTGCTATATGGGGCACTACTTTTGACCAGGTCCCATAGGGAATAAGGTGTTATTTGGGTTACTTTATAATATTTCCACCTCTGTGGATGTTTATTTTTTTTGTGAGTGTTGTTTTACCAGTGTGTGTGTGTGTGTGTGTGTGTGTGTGTGTGTGTTTGTGTGTGAGTGTGTGTGGACATGTGAGTACGTGAGTGTGTTTTTCTGTTTCACCAGTGTGGTTTTTGCCCAGTACGCTTTCTGTCCAGCTTAGTGTATATAAAGTGATTGCTGTCCCACATAATTTCCCTGCTACTCAGAAGGTATTTGTGTTGAACTCTCTGACGGCCCCTGAGTAAACGACTGTACACACACATCTAAATACACACATGCAGTCACTCACACACCTATTCACACACAGTTACTCACGCACAGTCGCACGTACACACACACATCTAAATACACACATGCAGTCACTCACACACCTATTCACACACAGTTACTCACGCACAGTCGCACGTACACACACACACACCTAAATACACACATGCAATCACTCACACACCTGTTCACACACAGTTACTCACGCACGATCGCACATTCACACACACACCTAAATACACACATGCAGTCACTCACACACCTATTCACACACAGTTACTCACGCACGATCGCACATACACACACACACACACACAGACACACACACACGTACCCCTCCACCACCCCGCCCCACCACACACACTTCCACCCTTTACCAATTCCTCCCCACACACACACATGTAAACACCTACTCCGTCTTCCTCCATCCATGCCTTTGTCTTTAGAGACAGATGACAGAAGCAATCATGTATGGTATCCAACTCCATTCAAATCAATAATGCCCTCGGACAAAGGGAACAAAACAGCAACTTGCAAATGGATGCAGAGCGACACACTGGGGTAGCTCAGAGAGCTCACTCCAGATGTTTTTGCAGGTCCCCAGGACGACGGTAGATAACTGTTTAGATCACTACACCATCCGTCCCCAATGAGTTAACAAGGCCAGTCTTCATTAATGGCTAAACTTAACCGTGGTAACCATGGAGTTGTTTTTCTGTTTTAACCATATCCCAAACCTTAACCCTTAACTTAACCCAGTTGGAATGAATGCCTTAGCATAACCGTAGAGTTGTTTCTGTGTCTAATTTGTCTAATTTGCCCCAAAAACTTTTTTAATGTAAAATGTCTGGAGCTCATGCAGGAGCTGTGTGCCTAAATACAGGACGTCGCCACTAGGGGCAACGGTGAGCGCTATTACCATCGAGTAGGCTTGTTTTGATAGGGCGTTGTGGACGGGGGTGGCGGATGGGCGTAAACCGTGAGCTCTGGCTCCAAAGGTGACGTGTCCAATCCCAGTGATAGGCTATCATTTTTGTGACTTTTCATCACAGAAGCATCGAAATTTGATGTTTGGAGCAATTTCAAAATGTGACATTTGGAGAAACGTCTAATTCTGCAGTGAGACTGTGAGAACATGTTGGGTAGCTAGCTACACTGTGAAAAAGCTCTGAACATAGCACAATTAATATTATAGACTTCACTGGATATAGTAGGATCAAAACAGGAATGAAAAAAAACACTTTTTTATAGTATTAGTATTATTCTATATTCTATTTGTAGGCCTACAGGGGTTCACCCTTCCATTAATGGAAAATGAACACTGTTGTTACTGTATGTATTTAACCTTTATTTAACCAGGGGATCCCATTGAAGACCTCTCTCACAAGGGAGATCTGAATAGTAAATCCTACTAGTTGTTGTGGATCCTCTCCATAGCTACCATCTCCATAGCTACCATTGTTAACATAACAAGAGGAAAGGATCCTGATGTTGTATTGTGACTCCAGTGGCACAGCTCCACAGAACCCTGTAACGTTGTGTTAACATTGTGTGTGTCCCAAATGGCAACCATTTTCCTTTATAGTGTACTATTTTTGACCAGGGCCCACAGGGTTCAGTAGTACACTACGGACCGGGCAGACTATGGACCGGGCAGACTATGGACCGGGCAGACTATGGACCGGGCAGACTATGGACCACACTGTACCAGATGTTTTGGGATGATTTTGTGCTGATGTTGCTGTTGCTAAAATACCAATTTGTCCTCCCAGAAAAGACAGAGTGTGGATGTTGAAATGGCCAGCTACAGTGGTGATGATGATGGATGCTTTGTGTTTAGACTCTCATCTACACTCCAGAAAATAGAAAACAAGACAATCTCCCCCCGGAGTTGAAGGAAAACAAATGGAGGGAACCATTGCTGTGCATCCTAAATGCCACCCTATTCCCTATATTATAGCTCTATGGGGCCCTGGTCAAAAGTAGTGTACTATATATGGAACAGGGTGGCATTTGGGACGCAGGTAACGGTGCTCCCACAGTGGAATTTTGCAGAGTTCAGTGTTTTGGTAGTGCTGGGATGTTGCTGAGTGTTCATTTCAGCCTGCTGCTGCCCTGGCCTGGCCTGGCTGTGGAAGACTGGCTCATGGGCTGCGTCCCAAATGGAACCCTATTCCCTTTATAGTGTCCCTGTTTTTTTAACTGGAGCCCACAGAGCTCTGGTCAAAAGTAGTGCACTATGTAGGGATTAGGGTGGAGCTAGGGACGCAGCCCCAGTCCGCTAGACCAAACAAGACCTCACACACCCTACAGTAACGTTAGTGCTCTCTTGTTTTCTCTCTCTCTCCTGTGTGTGTGTGTGTTTATAGTCATCTACATTGCAGCTCTCAGGGGCTCTTCCTATTACTGATTTCATCAGCAGTCAGTTATAAAACTAAATATGTATTTATTATATTTATTGACCCTTATTTTACCGGGTAAGCCAGTGAATTAAGGTCACTAATTAGTAAGGAACTCCCCTCACCTGGTTGTCTAGGTCTTAGTAAGGAAATCCCTTCACCTGGTTGTCTAGGCCTTAATAAGCAACTCCCCTCACCTGGTTGTCTAGATCTTAGTAAGGAACTCCCCTCACCTGGTTGTCTAGGTCCTAGTAAGGGACTCCCCTCACCTGGTTGTCTAGGTCTTAGTAAGGAAATCCCCTCACCTGGTTGTCTAGGCCTTAATAAGCAACTCCCCTCACCTGGTTATCTTAGTAAGGAACTCCCCTCACCTGGTTGTCTAGGTCTTAGTAAGGAACTCCCCTCACCTGGTTTTCTAGGTCTTAGTAAGGAACTCCCCTCACCTGGTTGTCTTAATTGAAAAGAAAGACCAAAAACCAGCAAACACTAGGTCCTCCGTGGAATGAGTTTGACACCCCTGGTCTAGAGAGTGAAATAAAAAAGTGATTATTAGCTATGTGATCTTTTGACTGTGAGAAGAAGAGAGAGAGTGTGATTATGTGATTTCTCTGTTGAAACAGCATGATGTTCTTCAGCTTGTTAATGAAGGTTATGTCTGGTTCATCTGATAATAGCACAGATGTTGTTTAGAACAATGCTAGTGTTTCCATGTGTCTGTGTGAAGGAGTTCGAGAGGTCTGTAGTGAAAAACTAACTAGAGAGTTTGAACCCCAGTCAGTCACACTCAGAAGACTAGAGAGTTTGAACCCCAGTCAGTTACAATCAGAATACTAGAGAGTTTGAACCCCAGTCAGTTACAATCAGAATACTAGAGAGTTTGAACCCCAGTCAGTTGCACTCAGAAGATTAGAGAGTTTGAACCCCAGTCGGTTACAATCAGAAGACTGGAGAGTTTAAACCCCAGTCAGTTACAATCAGAAGACTAGAGAGTTTGAACCCCAGTCAGTTACACTCAGAAGACTAGAGAGTTTGAACCCCAGTCAGTTACACTCAGAAGACTAGAGAGTTTGAACCCCAGTCAGTTACAATCAGAAGACTAGAGAGTTTAAACCCCAGTCAGTTACAATCAGAAGACTAGAGAGTTTGAACCCCAGTCAGTTACACTCAGAAGTCTAGAGAGTTTGAACCCCAGTCAGTTACAATCAGAAGACTAGAGAGTTTGAACCCCAGTCAGTTATACTCAGAAGACTAGAGAGTTTGAACCCCAGTCAGTTACAATCAGATCAGAAGACTAGAGAGTTTGAACCCCAGTCAGTTACAATCAGATCAGAAGACTAGAGAGTTTGAACCCCAGTCAGTTACAATCAGATCAGAAGACAAGAGAGTTTGAACCCAGTCAGTTATACTCAGAAGTTGAGTGGATCAGAAATAGAGTAAATGTGTTCATTGTGATTCCATCACCATGGAGATCTGAGTTCTCAAGGCTGAGTTGGACAGTACCAGTCCAGGGGATAACAGAGCTGGCTAACCACTCTCTGCCATAGACTGATTAGTGGTCAGTTTACAAAAAACTGAATGTCCTCAAAGTAGGCCTGCTGTGACTACTGTAGGATCATCTAAGACCCTCAAAGACGAATTTGGACAGTTAATTTCCTCTCTCGCAAACACACAGATGGACATGCACACATGGATGCACACACACACGCACGCACACACACACACACACACACACACACACACACACACACACACACACACACACACACACACACACAATCTCATGTAGAAGTGACAGCATTGACCTCAGCCCCTCACCTCTCAGTAAGAGGGTTAAAACAAAAAGGGCTCAGAATGTGCATCCTAAATAGCACCCTATTCCCTGGATAGTGCACTACTGCTGATGAGAGCCCTATGGGCCCTGGTCAAAAGTAGTGCACTATAAAGGGAATAGGGTGCTATTCGGGAGTCACTCAGAGATTAAAGGAGGGAGCTGGCCACTGATGGTGAGAAATTAGAGAGGAAGAAAAAACGATTGTGTTCTAAGTGGACTCGTTTATCCCCAGCACTTTAAGGTCGGCACTCATCCCGTTTGTTCGCAGTGACAGCAGCTGATATTTGAGTGCCTTAAAACGCTTTGACATTTCCAGGAAACTATGTCTTGAAGACGCTCGCCCGAGGGTGGTGATGGTAAAAAGGGGTAATTCAAAATTCACACATCTGAGAGAAGAGAACGGAGGGTAATAATTGGTTAGACAGATAGAGAGACAGACGGGTGAAGGAGGTGTGATTGTGATTGTCAGTGACCCAGAGAATTGGGGTGAAACACTATGTTAATGGTTAGGTTGTCTCACGTTGATATTTTAAGCACAGCAAAATTCAGCAGTCAAGAAAAAGACGGAGCTTCATAAATGTGGACCAGAGGTTTTTGTAGTGCAGTATATACTACTGTCAGTGAACTCTCAACGTAATGGTATGTCTTTATGTGTCATCAGTGTTACGGTAATACATAGAATTACTACAATGGCTGTACAAATGTGTTATTAGAACAAAATACTACATCAATGAACAACCGTTCAAACTGTACATTTAAAGTAGTTGGTCTGTAACGTGTCATTACAGTAGTTGGTCTGTAACGCATTATACAGTAGTTGGTCTGTAACACGTCATTACAGTAGTTGTCTGTAACATGTCATTACAGTAGTTGGTCTGTAACGTGTCATTACAGTAGTTGGTCTGTAACGTGTCATTACAGTAGTTGGTCTGTAACGTGTCATTACAGTAGTTGTCTGTGACGTGTCATTACAGTAGTTGTCTGTAACGTGTCATTACAGTAGTTGGTCTGTAACGTGTCATTACAGTAGTTGTCTGTAACGTGCCATTACAGTAGTTGTCTGTAACGTGTCATTACAGTAGTTGTCTGTAACGTGTCATTACAGTAGTTGGTCTGTAACGTGTCATTACAGTAGTTGTCTGTAACGTGTCATTACAGTAGTTGGTCTGTAACGTGTCATTACAGTAGTTGTCTGTAACGTGTCATTACAGTAGTTGTCTGTAATGTGTCATTACAGTAGTTGTCTGTAACGTGTCATTACAGTAGTTGGTCTGTAACGTGTCATTACAGTAGTTGTCTGTAACCTGTCATTACAGTAGTTGGTCTGTAACGTGTCATTACAGTAGCTGTCTGTAACATGTCATTACAGTAGTTGTCTGTAACGTGTCATTACAGTAGTTGGTCTGTAACGTGTCATTACAGTAGTTGTCTGTAACATGTCATTACAGTAGTTGTCTGTAACGTGTCATTACAGTAGTTGTCTGTAACGTGTCATTACAGTAGTTGTCTGTAACGTGTCATTACAGTAGTTGTCTGTAACTTGTCATTACAGTAGTTGGTCTGTAACTTGTCATTACAGTAGTTGTTTGTAACTTGTCATTACAGTAGTTGTCTGTAACTTGTCATTACAGTAGTTGGTCTGTAAAGTGTCAGGATGCTCAGACCTACAGTACAGTACATCCTTTTCAAGCCTGTGTGAGCTTCTCACACACACACACACACACACACAGGTGGGCACCCATGCAGCATAACGAAGCGAGTTAGCCACAACACCTACCCGCCTGCCCGTCCACCTGCCTGCTTGCATGAGGAATACTGTCTAAAAATCATAGTCTAACACCATAAACTAGCAGGACAGGAGGTTTTAGGATGAGTGAACATTTGTTGACAGACTGACTGTGTTTTCCTAAATGGCACCCTATTCTCTATGTAGTGCACTACTTTTGACCAAAAGTAGTGCACTACATAGGGAATATAGGGGGCCATTTGGGACTAGGGACTAGGGTGCCACAGACAGACAGCACTCTGTCAGTCTGAGGCATGGTTGGATTAGAGACATTCATTTCCTCCTGAACTCAATTATATTCCACAAAGGATGACATCTCCAGTTAATTGCAGTCTTTCCACATGAGGGAATGATTTGCACTTCTCAATTCCCCAGCCATGTGTACTCTGTTCCGCATGTACAGACTTCATCTAATGTGTGGAAATATTGCAAATTAGTTCTGTGGGGGAAAAGTTTTATGTAGAGTTGGGAGGCTGTGAGAGGTAAAACAGTGGTGAAACTCAGAGTTAGAAGTTGCCTTATTTAACTCAGAGTCCATCCTGTCTGTTAGAGTCCATCCAGTCTGTTAGAGTCCATCCAGTCTGTTAGAGTCCATCCAGTCTGTTAGACTCCATCCAGTCTCTTGATAGTCTTCCCTCTCCTCCATCCTCTTCCTCTCCTCTCCTCTCCTCATCCTCTTCATCTCCACTACTCCCCATTCATCTGATCCCTTCACTCTGGCGTTTTGAGAAGGAGGTGTGGAGAGAGGAGAGGAAGGTAGGACAGGACTCAAGGAAATTAGTAAAGATTATTTAGAAACAACCCATGTCTATATCCTCTACAACAGACACATATCTGAAGACAAGTAAACTAGTAAAGACTATTGAGACAGTGCTCATGTCTGTTAGCCTGAATGCTGCAGCTAGGATCTAGCCTGAATGCTGCAGCTAGGACCTAGCCTGTGGTCTGCTCTCTTGCCAACTCCTTATTGAAGTTTCATATCATGTTTAGCTTGACAATGACAATGACAATGGCAAAAGCACAACCAGATCTGGGACCAGGCACGTGTCTGTATCCTCTACCCAGACAGATCTGAAGAGACAGGATTCCAGGAAGGCCATGATCAACACAAGGAAAGGGAGGGGGAAGAGGAAGAGGAGGAAGAGGAGGAGGTGGAGGAGGAAGAGGAGGAGCAGGAGGAAGGAGAGGAGGAGGATGGAGAGGAGGAGGAGGACGCGGAGGAAGAGGAGGCACAGGAGGAAGGAGAGGAGGAGAAGGGAGAGGAGGAGGAGGAGGAGGAGGAGAAGAGGAGGAGCAGGAGGAAGGAGAGGAGGAGGATGGAAAGGAGGAGGAGGAGGAGGAGGAGGAAGAGGACGAGGAGGAAGAGGAGGAGGATGATGAAGAGGAGGAGCAGGAGGAAGGAGAGGAGGAGGATGGAGAGGAGGAGGAGGAGGAGGAGGAAGAGGAGGAGGAAGAGGAGGAGCAGGAGGAAGGAGAGGAGGATGAGGGAGAGGAGGAGGAGGAGGAGAAAGGTTGAGGAGTTCCACTGGCTCTAGAGATGGAATAATGAAACAGTGAAGTGTTAAGATGTGACGGGAAGGAATCACATTATATACAGTGGGGAAAAAAAGTATTTAGTCAGCCACCAATTGTGCAAGTTCTCCCACTTAAAAAGATGAGAGAGGCCTGTAATTTTCATCATAGGTACACGTCAACTATGATAGACAAATTGAGATTTTTTTTTCCTGAAAATCACATTGTAGGATTTTTAATGAATTTATTTGCAAATTATGGTGGAAAATAAGTATTTGGTCAATAACAAAAGTTTCTCAATACTTTGTTATATACCCTTTGTTGGCAATGACACAGGTCAAACGTTTTCTGTAAGTCTTCACAAGGTTTTCACACACTGTTGCTGGTATTTTGGCCCATTCCTCCATGCAGATCTCCTCTAGAGCAGTGATGTTTTGGGGCTGTCGCTGGGCAACACAGACTTTCAACTCCCTCCAAAGATTTTCTATGGGGTTGAGATCTGGAGGCTGGCTAGGCCACTCCAGGACCTTGAAATGCTTCTTACGAAGCCACTCCTTCGTTGCCCGGGCGGTGTGTTTGGGATCATTGTCATGCTGAAAGACCCAGCCACGTTTCATCTTCAATGCCCTTGCTGATGGAAGGAGGTTTTCACTCAAAATCTCACGATACATGGCCCCATTCATTCTTTCCTTTACACGGATCAGTCGTCCTGGTCCCTTTGCAGAAAAACAGCCCCAAAGCATGATGTTTCCACCCCCATGCTTCACAGTAGGTATGGTGTTCTTTGGATGCAACTCAGCATTCTTTGTCCTCCAAACACGACGGGCCTGGACATGTACTGGCTTAAGCAGGGGGACACGTCTGGCACTGCAGGATTTGAGTCCCTGGCGGCGTAGTGTGTTACTGATGGTAGGCTTTGTTACTTTGGTCCCAGCTCTCTGCAGGTCATTCACTAGGTCCCCCCGTGTGGTTCTGGGATTTTTGCTCACCGTTCTTGTGATCATTTTGACCCCACAGGGTGAGATCTTGCGTGGAGCCCCAGATCGAGGGAGATTATCAGTGGTCTTGTATGTCTTCCATTTCCTAATAATTGCTCCCACAGTTGATTTCTTCAAACCAAGCTGCTTACCTATTGCAGATTCAGTCTTCCCAGCCTGGTGCAGGTCTACAATTTTGTTTCTGGTGTCCTTTGACAGCTCTTTGGTCTTGGCCATAGTGGAGTTTGGAGTGTGACTGTTTGAGGTTGTGGACAGGTGTCTTTTATACTGATAACAAGTTCAAACAGGTGCCATTAATACAGGTAACGAGTGGAGGACAGAGGAGCCTCTTAAAGAAGAAGTTACAGGTCTGTGAGAGCCAGATATATTGCTTGTTTGTAGGTGACCAAATACTTATGTTCCACCATAATTTGCAAATAAATTCATTAAAAATCCTACAATGTGATTTTCTGGATTTTTTTTTCTCAATTTGTCTGTCATAGTTGACGTGTACCTATGATGAAAATTACAGGCCTCTCTCATCTTTTTAAGTGGGAGAACTTGCACAATTGGTGGCTGACTAAATAATTGTACCAGCTATACCACCGACTGGGGTGGCTAATGTCAAGAAGGCCCACGGGCCTGTTACAGTACTGTATATCTGGAGTCTGAAGCCTGAAGCCTGTTACAGTACTGTATGTCTGGAGTCTGAAGCCTGAAGCCTGTTACAGTACTGTATGTCTGGAGTCTGAAGCCTGAAGCCTGTTACAGTACTGTATGTCTGGGGTCTGAAGCCTGTTACAGTATTGCATAGGGTCGGAAACCTGAAGTAGAGGGCTGCATGCCTGCGGGACCTGCGGATCATTGCGGCGCGGTCTGTCAATAAATATAGATAATGTAAAGAAGTGGAGGGCGCTCAACCAACGTGAGTCTAAGTACAATCACAAAATGTAATCATCATTGAAAAGGAAAAGGCACAACGCGCGCAAAGGTTATCTGCTGACCACACCGCTCGCGTTACAAAATACATTTACACATACAGTGCCTTTGGAAAGTATTCAGACCTCTTGACTTTTTCCACATTTTGTTACGTTACAGCCTTAATCAAAAAAATTTTTTTTTTTTTTACTCCTCCGCCATCTACACATAATATCCCATAATGACAAAGTGAAAACAGGTTTTTAGAAATGTTTACAAATGTATTACAAATACAAAACTGAAATACCTTATTTACATAAGTATTCAGACCCTTTGCTATGAGACTCGAAATTGAGCTCAGGTGCATCCTGTTTCCATTGATCATCCTTGAGATGTTTCTACAACTTGATTGGAGCCCACCTGTGGTAAATTCAATTGATTGGACATGATTTGGAAAGGCACACACCTGTCTATATAAGGTCCCACAGTTGACAGTGCATGTCAGAGCAAAAACCAAGCCATGAGGTCGAAGGAATTGTCTGTAGAGCTCCAAGACAGGATTGTGTCGATGCACAAATCTGGGGAAGGGTACCAAAAAATGTCTGCAGCATTGAAGGTCCCCAAGAACACAGTGGCCTCCATCATTCTTAAATGGAAGAAGTTTGGAACTACCAAGACTCTTCCTAGAGCTGGCCGCCAGGCCAAACTGAGCATTCGGGGGAGAAGGGCCTTGGTCAGGGAGGTGACCAACAACCCGATGGTCACTCTGACAGAGCTCCAGAGTTCCTCTGTGGAGATGGGAGAACCTTCCAGAAGGACAACCATCCCTGCAGCACTCCACCAATCAGGCCTTTATGGTAGAGTGGCCAGACGGAAGCCACTCCTCAGTAAAAGGCACCTAAAGACTCTCAGACAATGAGAAACAAGATGATCTGGTCTGATGAAACCAAGATCTCTAGGCTGTTACAGTATGTATATGGGGTCAAGCTATAGCCTGTTACAGTATGTCTATGGGGTCAGGTTGTAGCCTGTTACAGTATGTCTATGGGGTCAGGATATAGCCTGTTACAGTATGTCTATGGAGAGAGAGAGAGAGAGAGAGAGAGAGAGAGAGAGAGAGAGAGAGAGAGAGAGAGAGAGAGAGAGAGAGAGAGAGAGAGAGAGAGACAGAGAGAGAGAGAGAGAGAGAGAAGACAGAGAGAGAGAGAGCAGAGAGAGAGAGAGAGAGAGAGAGAGAGAGAGAGAGAGAGAGAGCAGAGAGAGAGACAGAGAGAGAGAGACAGAGAGAGAGAGAGAGACAGAGAGAGAGAGACAGAGAGAGAGAGAGAGAGACAGAGAGAGACAGAGAGAGAGAGAGACAGAGAGAGAGAGAGTGAAAGGGGGAGAGTGAAAGGGAGAGAGAGAGAGAGAGAGAGAGAGAGAGTGAAAGGGAGAGAGTGAAAGGGAGAGAGAGAGAGAGAGAGAAGAAGTCAAGCTGCTGATCTCCTGACTGTTACTGTCATAAATGTGAGGTGTCTGAAATCTCAGGATTAGGATTATCTCAAGAGATAACAATGGATGGGGAGCTAGTTGATGACATCACTGAGGTGCACTGGGCCCCAATCCCGCTCAATCACATCCTCAGATCATAACACCACACTTGATCCGCCTCCGTGTTAGCACAAACTAATCCCATATCATTGTGTCCTGTCGTTGTTTGCTACAATGGGTAGCAGTGACATCATCACTGTTTTGTTTGAACACGTTTTTTTTGGCGTCCCAAACTCTATTCACTCTATTTTGACCAGAGATTCCATAGGACTCTGGTCAAAAGTAGTGCACTATGTAGGGAATATGGTGCCATTTGGGATGCAGGCCCATAACAGTCTTTCTGGGACCCAACACCACTCAGTGTGTTCCTTCCCTGTGTCAAACCAAACAGGAGGACAAATACAGCCAGATGGGACATGTGTTGTGTTTGTTGACAATAACAGAGCAAACATGTCTATAAAATATGGCAGTATAAATATTAGCAGCTATAACACTCTGGGAAAAATTTTCATAGTGCAGAACACCGTGCAAATTGCTAAATTAACCATAAACCTTGTTTTAATCTAGCAGGGTGATTAAATGTAATTTTTCGTCAACAATGTGCGTTATAAAGAGTCAAATATTTATGTATTGGTCAATTGACTAATATCTGGTTAAGATTATAATGAGGTTTACGGTATTTTTTGCACTTTGCACAATGTTCTGCACTACAGAAATGTCCCCGTCTATCCCAGTCTAAACAGATGGCTTAATGTCCAGGCGCCCACTGGTAAACACCTTGTCAATCACACTCCATTGAAGTATCTATGTATTTATCTTGATAAATATGACTACTGTGTTATTTCAACATAGTCCTGCTGCTCTTCTAGTATAAAGCCAGGAAATATGAACTATGTATCATTGTTTTATAAAGCTGGATGATTCACACCTTAAGTTTCCTTATTATTCTAATGATAATAATGTCTTAGACTAGATACAACACTACACTGAACACAGTGGTTATTATTCTAATAATAATGTCTTAGACTAGATACAACACTACACTGAACACAGTGGTTATTATTCTAATGATAATAATGTCATAGACTAGATACAACACTACACTGAACACAGTGGTTATTATTCTAATAATAATGTCTTAGACTAGATACAACACTACACTGAACATAGTGGTTATTATTCTAATGATAATAATGTCATAGACTAGATACAACACTACACTGAACACAGTGGTTATTATTCTACTGATAATAATGTCATAGACTAGATACAACACTACACTGAACACAGTGGTTATTATTCTAATAATAATGTCTTAGACTAGATACAACACTATACTGAACACAATGGTTATTATTCTAATAATAATGTCTTAGACTAGATACAACACTACACTGAACACAGTGGTTATTATAATAATAATAATGTCTTAGATTAGATAGAACACTACACTGAACACAGTGGCAGTCTACATGACTCATTGTGTTTGTGTTGGTGTTGGTGTTGTGCGAAACAGTACATTCTCATAGACCCTATCTGACACTGCCATCTCAGCTCTGAGCGAGAGAGAGAGAGAGAGAGAGAGAGAGAGAGAGTGTAATGTTTACTGTTAATATTTATTGTTTATTTCACTTTTGTTTACTATCTACTTCACTTGCTTTGGCAATGATAACATACGTTTCCCATGCCAATAAAGCCCTTAAATTGAATTGAATTGAATTGAGAGAGAGAGAGAGAGAGAGAGAGAGAGAGAGAGAGAGAGAGAGAGAGAGAGAGAGAGAGAGAGAGAGAGAGAGAGAGAGAGAGAGAGAGAGAGAGAGAGAGAGAGAGAGAGAGAGAGAGAGAGAGAGAGAGAGAGAGAGAGAGAGGGATGAAGAAGGAAAGGAAAGGACACAATCCTTACCCCCTTTTTACCCCTCCCTGTCCTGGTTTGAGACTGATAGAACACTCAGACCCCCTCCCTGTCCTGGACTGACAGACAGAGACCCTGGACAGGACACAGGCTGGGCTAGGCAGAGTTGCAAGGGAAAACAGAGTACATTCACCTCACCTCATACAGTACAGTAAGCAGATCTGGACCATTAAGACCTCTATGTTCATTAACTCCCAACCACAGTTCAGGTCGTCTAAGGTAAACTAAGGTGTATTTATACTGTTGTGTTCGCCTGTATTTTCTTGCTTGTGCAAGTCATTGTGTGTCTGTGTGTGTGTGTCTGTGTGTGTGTGTCTGTGTGTGTGCGCGTGTGTGTGTGCGTGTGTATGCAAGCATTTGTGTGCGCATGCGTGTTTCCACTTGTGCAGGTCATTGTGTGTACGTGTGTTTTGTTAATACATCGGGAAACAGGGAATTAAATAAATTGCCTTGTGCAGCTAACCTCTTTCAAGTCTCCTAAAATAACATCAATTAAATATCTGTAAATGATGGAAGTAATTATGTCAATATGAAGTCACACTCCAGCTCTCATAACCTTCACCTCCAGCTGCTCATTAAGAGGTCACGCTATTCACATAGAGACGCCACACACACACACACACACACACACACACACACACACACACACACACACACACACACACACACACACACACACACACGTTCTACATTATGTCAGAGAGAGCAGTCTGATCTAGCCTGGCTGGAGAAATCTATGAAAACAACTTCGTAACTTCCTACTCAGCCTCCTCCTAAATATGGCTTCAGTCAGTGGTTATCTATATGTTTTACTGACGTACAGTACCAGTGTAGTAACCAAAAAAGTGTTAAACAAATCTAAATATATTTTATATTTGAGATTCTTCAAATAGCCACCCTTTGCCTTGATGACAGCTTTACACACTCTTGGCATTCTCTCAACCAGCTTCACTTGGATTGCTTTCCCAACAGTCTTGAAGGAGTTCCCACATATGCTTAGCACTTGTTGGCTGCTTTTCCTTCACTCTGCCGTCCGACTCATCCCAAACCATCTCAAATTGGTTGAGGTCGGGGATTGTGGAGGACAGGTCATCTGATGCAGCACTCCATCACTCTCCATCTTGGTAAAATAGCCCTTACACAGCCTGGAGGTGGGTTGGGTCATTGTCCTGTTGAAAAACAAATGATAGCCCCACTAAGCCCAAACCAGATGGGATGGCATATCGCTGCAGAATCCTGTGGTAGCCATGCTGGTTAAGTGTGCCTTTGAATTCTAAATAAATCACAGACAGTGTAACCAGCAAAGCACCCCCACACCATAACACCTCCTCCTCCATGCTTTACGGTGGGAACTACACATGCAGAGATCATCCGTTCACCCACACCGCGTCTCACAAAGACACAGCGGTTGGAACCAAAAATCTCCAATTTGGACTCCAGACCAAAGGACACATTTCCACTGGTCTAATGTCCATTGCTCGTGTTTCTTGGCCCAGGCAGGTCTCTTGTTCTTATTGGTGTCGTTTAGTAGTGGTTTCTTTGCAGCAATTCGACCATGAATGCCTGATTCACACACTCCCCTCTGAACAGTTGATGTTGAGATGTGTCTGTTACTTGAACTCTGTGAAGCATTTATTTGGGCTGCAATTTCTAAGGCTGGTAACTCTAATGAACTTATCCTCTGCAGCAGAGGTAACTCTGGGTCTTCCATTCCTGTGGTGGTCCTCATGAGAGCCAGTTTCATCATAGCGCTTGATGGTTTTTGCGACTGCACTTGAAGAAACTTTCAAAGTTCTTGAAATGTTCCGTATTGACTGACCTTCATGTCTTAAAGTAATGATGGACTGTCGTTTCTCTTTGCTTATTTGAGCTGTTCTTGCCAAATATACCCCCTACCTTGTCACAACACAACTGATTGGCTCAAATGCATTAAGAAGGAAAGAAATTCCACAAATTAACTTTTACGAAGGCACACCTGTTAATTGAAATGCATTCCAGGTGACTACCTCATGAAGCTGGTTGAGAGAATGCCAAGAGTGTGCAAAGCTGTCATCAAGGCAAAAGGTGGCTATTTGAAGAATCTCAAATATAAAATATATTTTGATTTGTTTAACACTTTTTTGGTTACTACATGATTCCATATGTGTTATTTCATAGTTTTGATGTCTTCACTATTATTCTACAATGTAGTAAGAAATAAAGAAAAACCCTTGAATGAGTAGGTGTGTCCAAACTTTTGACTGATAGTGTATGTAGTGGAGTGTGTCTGAACTCGGCAGGGCTGGGATGGGACTCTGGAACAGAATTGGGTTGAAAAAGTATTTTGTTTTCTTTCAATCGCGTCAGCTGTGCTTGATTGAGCTTGCCTGGCACAATTTAACCAATAGAATAGTCCCAAAAGTGCAAATATGCCTTTCATGGCTCTCCAGGCAGGCTCCATGAAACACTGAACCTCTTGAGGAAAAAACACCCTGAAACCGATGTGAATCCAGCTAAGCAGAGCTGAACCGGCAGGGCTGAGGTTCTATACTGTACTGTAATATAATGTGTCTATCTCCAACTGTTTAAACGCTGTTGTTATGGCTGGCTCTGTCCCAGAGGACCTGGTCCAGAAGGTATAGAGAGAAGCAGTAATAACAGACAGCTCTGTGTTCACAGCCCTGACCAGAGACCATACAGGATCCTTAATGACACACTAAAACGCTGCATAAAGAGAAAATTGCCGGCCTCAATGGGCAACAGATGATGGAATTAAAGAGATTTAGTGCTGATGGGGAAATGGGTCGGCGTGTTTGATGTGGAGAGGGGGTAGTGTAGGTGTGTGTGTGTGTGTGTGTAATGTGGAGAGGTTTGGAGAGCCACCCAGCAGCAGCAGCTGGCCTGGGAGAGACTCAGGGTTCTCAGGGGCTGCGTCCAAAATGGCACTCTACTCCCTATATAGTGAACTGCTTCTGGCCAGGGCCTATAGGATCTGGTCCAAAGTAGTGCACTATATAGGGCATAGGGTGCCATTTGGGACAAAGCTAGGGAGTCCCTATCGGAAGAGAAACGAGCTGACGAGATGATAGTCTTTTTACAGTAAACTATGTTATGTTTCCACAGATAGACATCAAACGAACTACCTGGTCACTGTGTGTGTGTGTTTGTGTTTGCACATGCGAGCAAACGTGTGTGCATAAGTGCGTGTCTATACGTCATCAATAAACACAACCCCACTGTACCACTGGATCAGGGAGAATTTAAACATAACTCCACTGTACCACTGGATCAGGGACAGGTTAAACATAACCTCACTGTACCAAACCAGAAACAGAACTTGGAGGCAGTAGAAAATAACAGCTCTAAAGACTATCAGAACACAATACGCTACAAACTCTCACATTCTCACTGCAGAATTAGATATTTTTCAATGTTTCTCCAAACGTTAAATGTCGAAGTTGCAAAAAAGATGTAGATATATATTACTTACTAGCTCGCATTGCCCCAAGTGGCCTGTTTTGACTTGCCTTGATTTCGCCATTAATTCCGACTTGGTTAAGTAAAACAGAAATGCATTAATTCCGATTGGTTAGGGTTAGGGTTCAATTCAGGCATTCATTCCGATTGGTTAGGGTTAGGGTAAAGGTTTGGGATAGGGTTAATAAAATTCAGGCATTCATGCTAATTGGTCAATTTCAGAAAAACAACTCCATGGTTTAGTTTAGCCATTAATTAAGACTGGCCTTGCTTATCCATTGTGTATGGATGGTGCAGTGGTCTAAGCAGCTGATTTGACTTTTATAGACCCAGGTTTAATCCCAGTGGATGGTTTGGACGGAGTCTCCCAACATAATAATAATAATAATATGCCATTTAGCAGACGCTTTTATCCAAAGCGACTTACAGTCATGCGTGCATAATTTTTTTTTGTTGTGTATGGCTGGTCCCGGGGATTGAACCTACTACCTTGGCGTTACAAGCGCCGTGCTCTACCAGCTGAGCTACAGAGGACCACATCCTGGGGATCTACACAAACGTCAAATTTCACCTTGAATCTGGATTGATCTCCCTGCAATACTAGCCCTGGCACCCTCTGGTCACCATAGCAACCACTCACCTGTCTCCTACCCCAACAGCAATAACCAGCAGACAGGTCAAAGTGACACAACGGTTCTGACTCACAACACACACACACAGACATCAGCTCTTTGTCATGCGCTGCACAGTGCCTCTCTCTTGTGTTCACAGGAAAAACAATGCCTAACACACACAAAACCTCTCTCTCACACACACTCTGACAAACCAGAAAACACCCACATCCCTGGTTCCCATCTCTGCATATGTCAGGAAGCAACTGTCAATCTGCTAGCCCTCCCTCCGCATCCTGCCCGCCCCGCCAGCACGTCCTCCCTCTGCATCCTGCCCGCCCCGCCAGCACGTCCTCCCTCTGCATCCTGCCCGCCCCGCCAGCACGTCCTCCCTCT